>NC_081560.1:17376661-17640747 GCF_022355385.1 Mustela nigripes
AGACTGAGAGGCAGGCAGAGAGAGAGAGAAGGAAGCAGGCTCCCTGCTGAGCAGAGAGCCCGATGCGGGACTCGATCCCAGGACCCTGAGATCATGACCTGAGCCGAAGGCAGCGGCTTAACCCACTGAGCCACCCAGGCGCCCCGTAAATAAATAAAATCTTAAAAAAAAAAATTTCTGAATCCATCTGTGTTGTGCATATCAACTGTTCTTTTTAATTGCTGAGTAGTATTTCACAGTGTGGATACACTGCAGTTTGTTTAACCATGCATCTGTTGATGGATGTATTGGTTTTCAGTTTTTTGGCAGTTGCTAATAGAGCTGTTAACGTTAGCATGAACTTGAGTTTTCATTTCTCTGGGATAAGTGCCCAGGAGCACAAATGTTGGGTTGTTAGGTAAGTTCATATTAGTTTTAAAAGAAACTCAGGCCTGTTTTCTAGAATTGCTTTATTTTTTTATTTATTTTTTTTAAAGATTTTATTTATTTGTCAGAGAGAGTGAGCGAGAGCGAGCACAGGCAGACAGAGTGGAAGGCAGAGTCAGATGGAGAAGCAGGCTCCCTGCGGAGCAAGGAGCCCGATATGGGACTCCATCCCAGTACGCTGGGATCATGACCTGAGCCGAAGGCAGCTGCTTAACCAACTGAGCCACCCAGGCGTCCCTAGAATTGCTTTATGATTTTGCATTCCCACAAGCATTATGTGACTGATTCGGTTTTTTCTAAATTCTAATGAGATTGGGTATTATCCCTTTTCTTGGTCTGTAGTTCATTCTGATATCTCATAGTTTTAATTTGCATTCCCTGATGGCTAAATATGTAGAATGTTTTTTCATTTGCTTATTGGCCATTCATATGTCATCTTCAGTGACTCGTCTGTTTGTCTTTTGCCCATTTTCTGACTGGATTTTTTTGCTGTTGAGTTTAAGCGTTCTTTATATATTCTGGATATAAATTCTTTACCCAAAATGTGGTTTGCAAATATCTTGTGTTTTCATCCTCTTCATAGGGCCCCTCATAGAGCAAAAGTTTTTAATTTTGATGAGGACAGTATGTCAGTTCTTTCTTTTATGTATTGTGCTTTTTGTGTCAAGTCTAAGAATTCTTTGCCTCATCCTAAGTTTGTAATGTTTTCTGTAAAAGTTTTAGTAATTTTACATTTTAGTGTATGATGCATTTCGAACTAATTTTTGTGTAAGATATGAGGTTAGGTTGAGGTTCTTTTTTCCTTTTTCTTTTAAGTACAGTTGCTCCTGCACCATCTGTTGGAAAGGCTACCTTTATTCCAGTGAATTCCTTGCACATGTGTCAAAAATCAGTTGGGCATATTTGTAAGGATCTGTTTCTGGGTTTTCTGTTCTCTTCCATCCATCTGTAGGTCTTTCTCCATGAATACCACACTGTTTTGATTACTGTAGCTATATAGTAAGCTTTAACATCAGGAAGAGTGATTCCTAACACTTGACTCTTTTTTCAGAATTGCTCTAGGTCTTGTAGGACTTTACCCTTTTCATGTAATTTTTAGAATAAGCTCATCTATTTCTCAAAATCTTTCTGAGGTTTTGTTGGGAGTTGCATTACACCTATAGATCAATTTGGGGAATGTTGAAATCTTTACTGTGTTGTGACTTCCAGTCAGTAGTCAGTCTCTCCAGTTATTTATTTATTTTCTAAAAATTTATTTATTTATTTATTTGACAGAGACAGTGAGAGAGAAAGAGAGAGAGAGCTCATGCGCACGAGCAGGGGGAGCAGCAGAGAGGGAGAGGGAGATGCAGGCTCTCCACTGAGCAGGGAGCCCAATGTGGGGCCTAATCTGAGGACCCTGGGATCATGACCTGAGCCTAAGGTAGACACTTAAAAACTGATCCACCCAGACACCCCTCTCTCCAGTTATTTAAGTTTTCCTTTATTTCTTTCATCACCGTTTTGTAATTTTCAACATATAGATCCTGCAAGTTTTATTAGGTTTATACCTAAGTATTTCAGGGTTTTTTGGGTATGATTCCCAAATAGCATTGTATTTGTAATTTAGATTTTCACGTGTTTATTGTTAGTGTACAGAAATGTGATTGATCTTTATTGGTTAATCTTGTATCCTGTCATCTTGTAGAACTCAATCTTAGTTTTAGGGGATTTTTTTGTACATTCTTTGGGATTTTCTAGTTAAAATATGTTATCATCTGCAAATAGGAATAGATTTTTTTCTTTTAGTCTATTTGCTTTTTGTATCCTTTTCTTACTTTATTGGCTGGCTGGAGCATCCATAATTATATGGAGTAAGATTGCCATCCTTGCCTTACTTGAGCCTAGAGGGAAAGCGTATGGTTTGCACCATGTAAATGTGGTATTAGTTGTGGGCTTTTTGTAGATGTTCTTTACCAAGTTGAAGAAGTTCCCCTCTATTCCTAGTTTACTGAGAATTTTTATTATGACTATGATGGAATGCTTTTTCTGTCAGTCGGTATGACATGTTTTGTTTTTTCCTTTAGTCTTTTGATATGGTGGATTACATTGATTTTCAAATGTTAAAACAGCTTCACATTCCTACAATAAATCCCAATAATCTTTTTATACATTGCTGTACTTTATTTGCTAATATCTTGTGCAGGGTTTTTACATCTGAGTTCATGAGAAATACTGGTTTGAAGTCTTTGGTTTTTGGTAGTAGGTCTTATTTTGGTCTCAGAGTAATATTGACTTCATAAAATACTGGCTTCTTAAAACTTCATAAAGTTGGGAAATATTTCTTCCTCTTTAAAGGAAAAATATTGTAAAATTAGAATTAGTTCCTTAATTTTTTGGTAAAATTCTCCAGTGAAGCCAACTTAGAGGATTTCTTTTTCCTGGGCTTTTAAACTGTGAGTTTGATTTCTTTAATATTCATAGATCTTTTCAGATTATCTGTTTTATCTTGCTTGAGTTTTAATAATGTGTAGTTTCTGAAGAATTGGTTTATTTTTCTAAGTTGTTGAATTTATGGGCATTGAGTTGTTCTTAGTATTACCATATTATAGCTGCTAGATCTCAGTAATAATCTATTTCATTCTAATATTTGTGGTTCTTGTTTTTTCTCTTTTTATATTTATCAATCTTGCTAGAAGTTTGTCAGTCTCCTTCTCCTCCTACCCCCCGAAGAACCAGTTTTCATTTCATTAATTTTTCTCTCTTGTTTTTGTTTGCAATTATTTTGATCTCTGCCCTTTATTATTTCCTTTCTGTTTACTTTGAGTTTACTTTCCCCTTCATTTTGTACTTTCTTGAGGTAGGAGCTTACATCATTGATTTGAGACCTTTCTTGACCTTTTTTTCTAGTGTAAGCAGTTCTATAAAATTTCCTCTGGTTACTGCTTTAGCTGCAGCTCTTAATTTTGATATGCTCCATTTTCATTTTCACTTTGCTCTATTTATATTTTTCTCAACTTATCTGTTTATTTATTTAATTGAGGTAGAGTTGACACACGATAACTCTATTATTTCCTTTGAGATTTCCTCTTTGGCTCATGGATTATTTAGTAGTATGTCGGTATATTTTCAAGTGTGGGAGATTTATTAATTTCTAGTTGGATTTCATTATGATCAGAGAACATACTGTGTGATTTTGAAATTGGTTATGTTTTATGGCCCAGGGTGGTGGTTGGCTGAATGTTCCATGGGCACTTGAAAAGAACGTATGTTCTCCTACTTATTTTTGGCTCTACTTAGTTTTCCTGGAGTATCACCCACCTCTCTCCCTATGCAACTCTCTTCTTTCTTTCTGTCTGATTCATTCTATTTGGTTCATGTCCTTTATTACTGGTTTGTATAGCATCATCGACAGTAACTTTCTTTTTATTCTTATTTCCTCCCCTTAGTAAAAATTCTTTATTTCCCATAAATCCTGTATGTCCCATGTCTCATTTAACATTCTCTGTAGTTTTTAACAATATGTAATATTATTTGTTCTGAATTGTCACTAGTTCTTATATTGGCAGTGTAATTTACATTTATACTAGAGGCAAGTTAGCCTTAAAATATTATTGTTCCAAGGTGAAATATTGCAGTATGTTTTTGTTATTTTTTCAAAAGCCACCCACAAAGTATGATTCTCTGGATAAATTTAGACGGAATTAGGAATTATATGCTAAGTATATTGCTAGGCATTAAATGAGAGGAAAATTTGTGTCCTCATGATACTTTGTGGAACATAAGACAAATGCCTCTGTAGGGGGTTCTAATATATAAGACATTAGACACCAGATGCTTAATGAAGAAATACTATACAAATTCAGAAAAGGAATAATTAAAGAATGTGGACAGGATTAATTTATGTGGTCTTTTGAAAAGGTAATACTTGACCAAATTGTAGGTGGAATGGGAAAGGAAGTTGAAATGAACATTATCTATTTAAGGGGACTGCTCACCCAAAATGAGCATGACCTGTGGGAAGGAGCGTGAGGAAGACATTTTTTGAGGCAGTAGAGTTATGCAGTAGTAGGAGGGTAGAGAGGATTCCTGAGCACAAGGAGAGAATTTAAATTTGAACAGGAATCTGTAAGCCAAATTAAAAGTAACTAATCTGAAGAGTGACTTGAAGAATGCTGTACATGTAAAGCCTTAGCATAACCTGGATGGTTATTAGAAATGCAGAATTTAATACTCCACCTCAGACCTATAGAATCAAAATCTGCATTTTCAACAAGGTACCCAACTGATTTGTATGTATTTTGAAATTTCATAAGCACTGGTCTGACGGGAAGTTAATCAGACAGAACTGTATACAAATTGGATTCTAGAGGAGGGGGATTTAGAAAATGGAGGAAGGTGTTAAATTGAAGATTATGATCCAGTTTTGGCACCAGGCAGTTGAAAATTGGGTGGGCCATTGACAGGAAATAAAAAAACCCTGAGTGGCATAAAAAGCTGTGCTTATTCTTTACTTCTAAGCTTAGAACTTTTTGTTAACAGAAAATCAGCATAATAATAACACTGGAGAAAATTTGGAAAAGGAATGAATAAAAGTATAATTCCAGGATCCAAAAATAAACAGCATTTTCATTTTTTGCACATTATCATGATTTCTTATTAATATGAGAACTTGTTTCTACATTCTTGTGTTTCGTGTAGAGCCATTTTGTGTGCCTTAAAAATTTATTATGTAAATATTTTTCATGCTTTTTCATAATTTAATTGCTTTGAAAGTTTTTCCCATTATAAAGTATATACACTCACTTACATTTTTAAAAATGCAAATTAAAAATAACAGTGATTGCTGTATTTACATTTTAGATTGGTAAGGATTAAAATGTTTGGTTCTAATAGGTTTTAGTGAAAATGCAGATTTGTGCAACTTTTTAACAGGCAATTTGGCAATGTTTGTAAAAATGGAAAATTGTATATACCTTGCTTGATCCAGCAATTTCATTTCCAGGAATTTTTTCTATAGATATACTGGCTCTAGGTCACTTAATCTACAGGTCAATTTTGTCATAGTTACCGATTCCTTGTATCAGTGTTTTCAGGAAAATATTTTCCTAGTGAATGTGGACAAAATTAGATTATTTCGTGGGAGGATTTTTCATTTATACTCTGATTTCTTTCCAGTCCTTTGAAAAGTTATTTTAGTTTTTTTCTCAGCATTTTCTGCTTTCTAAAGTCTTCTAAAAAGTTATTTTACTTATTTATTTTAGCATTTTGGTATTTTTAGGTTTCTTTTGTTAAATTTAAAGTGCATATGCCAACCTTGCTTTTTTGTTTTTGATAAAATTTACAGCTATTTATATTGGATGGAATTGGATTTAAACAGCTTTTAAAGTTTTTTTTTCTTTAAGATTTTATTTATTTATTTGACAGAGACACAGTGGGAGAGGGAAAACAAGTAGGGGGAGTGGGAGAGGAAGAAGTAGGCTTCCTGCTGAGCAAGGAGCACGATGATGTGGGACTCGATCCCAGGATCCTGGGATCATGACCTGAGCCAAAGGCAGATGCTTGACGACTGAGCCATGCAGGCGCCCAGCTTTTGAAGATTTTTGATGAGATTTGGTTGACAGTTTTTGTCCTCATAACATTATTTAAGGAATGTTTGACTTGTAAACTAAGGATCATAGCTTTGTTGATTTTTGTGAGTGTATTTTATTTCCCAAAAGACATTTCACAGTTAGTTATCTTCATTTCACTCTTAATCTAACATGTGTTTACTGTAAATATGTACTGAAAAATATCTGGAGCGACCATACCAGTAAGAAATGCTAATATTTTGGCTAATTGCTACAAAACTTAAGAATGATACTAAGGCATTGAGATTAATGAAATTAACTAAAGACTGGAATTATGAAATATTTCATTCAAGCAAGAATTGAGCAAATGAAAAAAGGGACCTAAATCTCATCACAAAAGAGAAATTAAAAATTTTAATGACTAGAGACACAAAATTAACAAATCTGTTTATTAACATAATAATAAATATAAAATATTTGTAGAAATAATATTTACAGGGGTTCCTGGGTGGCACAGTTAGTTAAGCATCCAACTCTTGGTTTCCACTCAGGTTGTTATCTCAGGGTCCTAAGATTGAGCCTGCACCAGGCTCCATGCTCAGCACAGAGTCTGCTTGAGAGTCCCTTGCCTTCTCCCTCAATCACTCCCCCTGCCCTCTCTCTCTCTTTCTGAAATAAATCAATCTTTAAAAAAAGAATACTTACAACATATCTACATTTATTTCCATGTTAACAAATATGTAAATATATAAACATCAATACATGTTGTTATTAAATATAAATATATATATACTATGTTATAAATGCATATAATGATGTGTTAGTGTATCAGTGTAATATGTACTAGTAATACAAAATATAATAGAGTTTGTATGTCTTATTTGTTCAAATCCTTAAGACGAATTTATATATTTGGTAATTTCGGTGAGTTTATTGTTCAACATACTGAAGTTTGGAGAATTGGTTTGTTTCTGAAACACTAAGGCACAGGAACATATGTTTAAGTGTGTGCATTGCATTATTGTAATACCAAAAGACTGAGAACTGTTGAAATTAATGTCAGTAGAATTTGTTAAATTATGTGTGCATTTCTTTGATGGAATATGTTTTAGCCATGAAAAAATGTGGAGTATGTATTAAGATAGTAACATTCTTAGAGTATGTTGAATGATAAAGGGAAACCTCAAAATAGTGTACCTTGATAGTTCAGAACAGTGTACCTTTTCATTTTCGGTTAAAAAAGATATGTTTAGGTGGGGGCAGAATGGGGTAGCTGGGTGAGGGCATTAAGAAAGGCACATGATGGGGCGCCTGGGTGGCTCAGTGGGTTAAGCCGCTGCCTTCGGCTCAGGTCATGATCTCAGGGTCCTGGGATCGAGTCCCGCATCGGGCTCTCTGCTCAGCAGAGAGCCTGCTTCCTCCTCTCTCTCTCTGCCCGCCTCTCTGCCTACTTGTGATCTCTGTCAAATAAATAAATAAAATCTTAAAAAAAAAAAAAAAAAAAAGAAAGGCACATGATGTAATGAGCACTGGCTGTTATATGCAGCTGAGAATAACTGAACTCTTCCTCTGAAACTAATGGTACATTATTGTTAATTAATTGAATTTAAATAAAATTTAAAACAAAGATATTTATATGTTTATATATATCTGAAGAATGCACAGGAATTATTTATAGTGGTTGCCATTGGAGTGCTAAAGGATGGAAACAAGAGTTGATATAGGTACACTTGTTGTAATTTGATTTTTATCATTTTTACTAACTAGTAAAAGTAAAATATTTTTAGTATATATTCATTGCAGAACCCTGGAAAATGACATGCAGAACAAAAGTCTCCCAAAGTTAAACTATTTTTTGCAAGTTTTTCTGTGTTTCCTTTCAATCTTATTTTATGTTTTACTTTCTTGTGTTCATTTTACTTACCATGATATTACTATTTTATTTACTGTTTGTCATATATTCTTACCATACTTTCTGAAATAAGATGGGGACATTAAATAAACTCACAATTATCATTTTTATCACTTATATTTTTCTTAAAGATTTTATTTATTTATTTATTTGTCAGAGAGAGAGAGAGAGATTGAGCAAGCACAAGCAGGGGCAACAACAGGCAGAGGGAGAAGCAGGCTCCCCCTGAGCAGTGAGCTCAGTGTGGGACTTGATCCCAGGACCCTGGGACTACAACCTGAGCCAAAGGCAGACTCTTAAACTGAGCCACCCAGGCATCCCTGTCACTTGCTTATTATACCATTAGAATTCTGATACGAAGGTAATAGGTTGAATATTACTCCACTGAGTACGTGGTTGGTGACTGATATTGTGGTTTGGGTGGATGGCCTCCTCCTTCCTCATGACTGCATATATGTGAATTTAATCAGATTATCTTCTGTGAAAATTGTGTTGGATCATTTAAATTTATTGGTCAGATTTCTATGTAGTGACATTATACTTGTCATTTCAGACTTTTTTTTTTTTAAGATTTTATTTATTTATTTGACAGAGACACAGGAAGAGAGGGAACACAAGCAGGGAGGGGCAGTGGGAGGGAAGAAGCAGGCTTCCTGCTGAGAAGGGAGCCTAATTGGGGGCTCGGACCCAGGACCCTGAGATCATGACCTGAGCTGAAGGCAGAAGCTTAACAACTGAGCCACCCAGGCATCCCTCAGACTTTTTTTCCCTAACTGAAATTATTTTTACTAGGATTAGTCCTTTGCCTCTTACATTTCACAATAAACAATTTATCGATTAGATATTTGTCCTTACATAATTTTGCAGATTATAGTTGATATTTGCTAGTTTCCTTTCCATCTTGCTTCTACCAAATTGGGTTTTCTTTTTTTTCTTTTTCTTTCTTTTTTTTTTTTTTTAAGATTTTATTTATTTTTTCAGAGAGAGAGAGAGCATGAGGGGGGAGAAGGTTAGAGGAGAAGCAGACTCCCTGTGGATCTGGGAGCCTGATGTGGGTCTTGATCCTAGGACTCCAGGTGCCCCCAAATTGGGTTTTCTTACATATTGTACATTGAAATTTTGTCAAGAAGAGTTAACCTACCAGGTTTTAGGAAGAAGCATATTTAGCAGTACAGTTTTAGTCTGTCTGCTTAATTTTGTTGATTAACTCTGCTATTAGTATTTTTTACCAATTGGGTATAAGATTGATGCTTTATTTTTTAGCTAATCCTTGAGAAAATCGTAAGCAGTTTCTCTTTGATGTTGTAGGACTCCTAATTCTATTGTCATATTCAGTGAGTTTCCCAGTTCTTCTAATTCTTTTGTATTTCAGTTGCCCTTCACCTTAAAGGTACCAGTCATGATGTTGGTCTCTTATTTTGGAGGCTTCCTCTTCCAGTGATGAGATTTTAAAATGCAGAATTCTGTTTTTATGTGACTGACTTATCCATATCTTTGGTAAAGTTTTCTCGTGTAGTTGCCATTGGTTCTGTTACATAGGCAACACCTGTGGAAAACAGCAAAGGCAGTTTGGGTGCTAGAAATACAGATCTTTATAACAGACTTAAACCAGACTGTGTAGCTCCTTTAAATTGACTGCAAGGTGTAATAACTTCACTCTCAAGTGTTAGGTAAGGTTGAAACAGCTTACATTTCTTTTAGTTAAATTATTCACGGGAATATTGCTGGAGCAGAGGATAGTGTCATCATTATAGATTTTGCATTGTATTGATTTTCATAAAGTTGAACCAATTGTAATGCTATATATGTATGTAAGCACCTCGGTTTCAACAAATTTAGAATCGGTATCACTGTTTTAAAATGTTATCTTAACTAGGAGTATAATGGTCTTGTTGCTTTTATTTACATTTTCATTTGCTTTGTGTAGAAATTTAACAGGAACAACAAATCAGAAGCAGGTCGAAAAAAATGTTAACTCTTAACCAGAACATTTGGTTATGTAGCCTTCTAGCACTATGTTAATGTTTTGAATCAAAACCAGTTTAAAAATTAAGATTGGTTATTAACATAATGAAATAGAGTGTCCCTGGAAGGAAAGTCATAAAGAGTACTATTGTACTCTTGAAACAGAGGAGTTCTTCTTTTGTCTGATGTCCCTCTAGTTTCTGAATAGAATAATACACTACTTTTATCCTGCAGTTTGTCAGTAAATACTGTGCTTAATTTGTCTCTCTGTGTCTACTCAGTTCAGTCCATTAAAAAAAAACCTTATTTTTAATTCTTTGCCAAGTTAGTAATGCCATAATATATTTTTCAGGGATGTGAATAAAAAACTACTTTTGTCATGTTTTAATAGTTTTTCTTGTTTATTCTTTTCACTTAGCCAAAAAATATTAATGTAGCCCCATTTCTTCCTTATGATTTTTGAATATAGTTTTTTATACAAATTATATAATATTTAATATAAACTATAAGTTAACTAACAGAAGTTTAGAAATAATCTTTTAAAATAATCTTTAAAATTAACAATATCATAGCTCATTTATCAGAAAACAAGGAATGCTTAAATAGGTTGAGTGAATATTTTTATTTACTTTTCTATTTGTGACACTTTTTAGAACTCTTATTTGTTTAGAATTTTTTATAATTTGTGAGGTATATAATTAAGGTTTTTTCAAAATTTCTTTTGGAACCAATCATTTTAGGGCTACTTTGAGAACATTGCTTAAGTGATGTGAGATGCTTTCTACCATTACCTACTTGGTAGAAAGAGGAACAATTAATATAATATATAGCAGTATCTCATTTGGCTAGTAAATGTGCTGTATAACTCTCTGCTAGGTTAGGAACACTGCCTTCAGGGCACTAGCACAAGTCTAGTTGAGTGACAAGATTATCTCATGTAACATAGGATAGTTATGAGTAATGCAAGTCATTGTGTATTCAGGAACTGAGTATATGGAGTTCACAGAAGGAAAAGAACAATCAATAAGTTACTTTCAAGGCTGTTTTCTACTTGTATCTCTTGATGATTTGTTTCCCAAAACAATCTTACCAGATTTCTTTAAAATTAGCCTTTTCATTTAATTTTTAAAAATTTTATTTATTATTTGCAAGAGCAAGAGAGACAGAGTGCAAGAGAGCATGAACAGTGGAGGGGAGAAGCAAACTCACCGCAGAGCAGGGAGCTTGATGCAGGACTCGATCCCAAGACCCTTAGATTATGACCTGAGCCAAAGGCAGATGCTTAACTGACTGAGCCACCCAGGTGCCCAAAATTTGTCTTTAATTTGTTTTTTTATAGGTACTATTTTGGAAGGTGGTGCTTGTGTCACAATTCTCATACTAATTAATAATTGCAAAATGTTCTGTAGTTTAAGTCATTGTGGCTTGTTTTTGTTTTATTTTAGGAATCATGTTTTATAAGATACCAATTTTCTTTCAGTAGTTTGGTATCTTACTGGATTTGCATGCATAGTGACTTTTATCAACTAGGATCCCCACTTTGTATTCCCAGTTCACTCACTGAAGGTTTGTTGGTCATTTAGGATAATTATTTTGAGTATTTCAGATTTTATACCTCTAGGACATGTACTGGGAGACTTCCCGCCACTTTCCTCTCCTCATCTTCCTACTATGTGCTTTGTTTCCTTCCAAGTCTTTCCTACCAGCTGAATAGTAGAACCAAATTGTAATAGAGTAGGCTTACCCGTAAGGCACAGAGAGCAGATAAGTAAAGATTTTGTTGATTTTTTTTTTTAAACAATTTGAGGTATCAGTTACATATAGTGAAATATGTGAGTTGATGTATAAGTGAGTAATAAGTGATGTTATGAATATATAGTAAGTGATGAAATATGTGAGTAATAAGAGATATATTGAGTGTTCAGTTAAGCTGTGATAAATGCTTGCAGCTCTGTAATTCACCCCTCCATTGAGATCTGTAACATTCCAGTCACCCCAGAAAATTCCCTCCTACCCCTTTCTACTCCACAGTCAGTTTTTGTTCTGTTTGTTATCAGAGCTTAGTTTGGCTGTTAATGGAATTTTATATAAGTAGGATAATTTTTTTACTGACTTCTTGTACTTAGCATAATGCTTCTGAGATTTGTCCATGTTACATATATGTCAGCAGTTATTTTTTATTGTGAGTACTATTTACTGTTCCACTGAATGACTATATTTCAGTTTGTTTATCCGTTCACATATTGGTGGACATTTGGTTTGTTCTCATCTTGGCTGTTATGACTAAAGCTGCATAAATTACCCTTCATTTATTCATTCATTTATTTTTGAGAGAGAGAGAGTGCATACTTGTGCATAAGTGAGCAGGGAGGAGTTTGGGGGAGGGACAGAAGGAGAGAGAGGCTCTTAAGCAGGCGCCGTACCCAATGTGAAATCCAACATAGGGCTTGAACTGAGATCATGACCTAAGCCAAAATAAAGAGCCAGATGCTTAACCAACTGAGCCATCCAGGCGCCCCTCACCATACACTTATAAGCCCTTTTGTGGACATATGTTTTTATTTCTCTAGTATCTACAAGTGGAATTGCTAGGTTTTATGATAAGCATATATTTCAACTATTTTCCCAAAAGGGACTGAGGGGTGGAAGTAGCAAAAAAAAAACAAAACAAAACAAAACAAAACAAAACACCCACACACAAAAAACACAATTTTCTCAAGGCAGGTGTTTGAAGCATAGTATAGAGGGGAATGGAAGTGAGGTGACTCTAAGGCTATATCATGAATAACTTTATAGTTCATATACTTTTAAGTACAGTATAAAGCCATGGCAGAGTTTAAGAGAGTAACATCATCAAATGTGTAATTTTATTCTGACTTCTTTTTGAAGAGTAGATTAAAGGTGAGACTAAAGAAGGAAGATCCAAAAAAGACACTCTCTTGTCCCAAAGGACATAAAACTTGACCCAAACTGGCTTAAACAAAAGGAGAACTTTTGGAATACATAAATCAAAGTCCATCATATCATTCAGTTTCAAAGCTTTATTAAATATCTGAGTTAAAAATTTATATTTCATCAGCCCTCACAAGTTTTAACTCTAGATATGTTTATTCAAGCGATCCCCATGAAAAGTACCTTTTGCATAGTAGATACTCAATATTTTAAAGAATGAATGAATATCTGTGGGAGTTACATTGAGGGTCATTCTTGAAACTTACTGCTTTTCCTTACTTTAACATCTAGACTATCCCCTGTTAGAAAATTTCTCAAACTTGACCACTTTTCTCAATCTCTAGTCATTATGCTTTTTTACCTCCTACTTTTCCTGGATGATCTTTTGTGGTCTTTACGTGCATTCTTTTTCTCTACTGCAGTCTTTCCAAGGTTGGAATTATTCAGGCCTTGGCACTGTGTCTTTTTCTTTCTCTGTGTCCTTCCCTGGGTAGAAGGGAGATTTTTTTAAAAAAGATTTTTAAAAATATTTATTTATTTGTCAGAGAGAGAGAGGTCCCACGTAGGCAGAGAGGCAGGCAGAGAGGCAGGCAGAGAGGCAGGCAGAGAGGGGGGGGGGAATAGGCTCCCCGCCAAGCAGAGAGCCCGATGCGGGGCTCAATCCCAGGACCCTGAGATCACGACCTGAGTCGAAGACAGAGGTTTAACCCACTGAGCCACCCAGGCGCCCTGAGATTTTTTTTTTCTTCAAGATGTATTTATTAGAGAGCATGAGTGGGAGGGGCAGAGGGAGAGGGAGAGAGAATCTGAAGCGGACTCCGTGCTAAGCATGGAGCCTGATGCTGGGCTTATGATCCCAGGACTCTTGAAATCATGACCTAAACTGAAACCAAGAGTTGGATGCTTAGTCAGCTGTACCACCCAGGCCCCCCTAGAAGGGAAATTTTTAGAAAAGGAAGATTAAAGGTATGATACTAGAAGTAAGGCATGGAGTTTACATGGTTTTGATAAACATACTATTTGTTGTAAGGAGAAAGTAGAAATTATACCAGTGATTACTATAAACTGAAGTTTGGGGAAAGAATACATATGTGAAATTTGAGTAAAAATTTCCAGTAGAGTTCTTTCTGGTTTGCTTGAGAATAGAGAAAATACATTATTTCTTTGTTTTCAGAGTCTACAAATTGAGTGCCCAGAATCTTAATGTACACATAGGTAATCTATAGCAATCTTACTTTCTAAGCTAGCAAACGGCTTTAAAATTTGTGAAGGAAAATTTTTTAAAAGAAAGGGTGATGATGTATAATTGAGTTAAAGCACCAGCATTTATATTTTCTTCCTTCTCTTGACTTTATCTTTACTGTTCCACCTTATATTTTTTTCAGACATTCAGATTTTCTGGAAATTTTGTATCTTTACATCACAGACTATTGATTAAAAATGGTTGAACTCAGTGATGATGGGGTAATGTTAGGGGCACCATGGGGTAGTCAGAGTTGCATAGAAATGTTTAGAACTTGACTGATTTATTTTAAAATCTGGAACAACCTGAAATTTGCCTGTGTAAGTACAGTCAAGGTCATTGAGTATATAGTACATTTAGTATCATTGAGTATATAGTACATTTAGTAATCACCAGTTTTTCTCCCTCAAACACCATCACTATCATTATCACCTAGTACTGTTATTGACACATGGTAGCTATCTAAGAGGATTTGCTGTATTGATGGGATATTTAGTTCTCTGGGAAATTCACATGGTGAGGATAAACATTACTAAAAATTACTAAATCCACTTGATGATCTAGAAATGTGTTGAGCGAAGAGTAAGAGTTTGACTTAAATATCTAGTCTGTTGGGCCCTTTTCTTAAAGTTTGAATTTATTTCTTGTCATTTCTCTCTCTCTCTTTTTTTTAAGATATTTCAGTTTACATATAACCCTGTCCCAGTGTTCTTTGTATTATGGTATTTATATGACTTACTTTTTTTTTTTTTTAAAGATTTTATTTATTTATTTGACAGACAGAGATCTCAAGTAGGCAGAGAGGTGGGCAGAGAGAGAGAAAGGAGGAAGCAGGCTCCCCGCTGAGCAGAGAGCCCGATGCGGGACTCGATCCCAGGACCCTGAGATCATGACCCGAGCCGAAGGCAGCGGCCTAACCCACTGAGCCACCCAGGCGCCCCAATATGACTTACTTTTGAGTATACTTTTCTTTAATATTTTGTTTTTAAACAAATTTAAATTTACCATTAATCACACAAGTGATATGTTTTTAGAAAAAATTCCAACTGTATGGATAAAGTAAAAGTCCCTATTAATAAAACCTCACTGTTCATTTATTTATTTATAATTCTGGTTAGTTACCTACAGTGTTATATTAGTTTTAGGTGTACAATATAATGATTCAACACTTCCATACATAACCTGGCGCTCATCACAAGCGTACTCCTTAATCCCCATCACCTTTTTAACCCATCATCCCACTCCCTCCCTTCTGGTAGCCTCAGTTTGTTCTCAATAATTAAGGATCTGTTTCTTGATTTTTTTCCCTTTGCTCATTTGTTTTATTTTGTAAATTCCAGGTATGAATGAAGTAATATGGTATTTGTCTTTCTCTAACTTATTTCGCTTAGCATTATACTCTCTAGCTCCATCCATGTCATTGCAAATGGAAAGATTTCATTCTTTTTAATGGCCAAATAATATTCCACTATACCCACAGACACCACAGCTGCTTTAACCATTTGTCAGTCGACAGACATGTGGGCTACTTCCATATCTTGGCTGTCGTAAATAATGCTACTATGAATATCCCTTTGTATTAGTGTTTTGTATTCTTTGGGCAAATACCCAGTAGTACAATTTCTGGATCATAATGTAGTTCTATTTTAACATTCTTCTTCTTTTTTTTTTTTTTTTTAAGATTTTTGACAGAGAAAGAGATCCCACATAGGCAGAAGGCAAGCAGGGAGAGAGAGGGGGAAGCCGGCTCCCCGCTGAGCAGAGAGCCCAATATGGGGCTTGCTCGATCCCAGGACCCTGAGACCATGACCTGAGCCGAAGGCAGAGGCTTAACCCACTGAGCCACTCAGGGGCCCCCTATTTTTACCTTCTTGGGTAACTTCCATACTGTTTTCCACAGTGGTTGTGCCAGTTTGCATTCCCCCGATAGTGGAAGGGGGTTACTTTTTTTCCATTTCCTCGCCAACACCTGTTGTTTCTTGTGGTTTTGATTTTAGCTGTTCTGACAGGTGCGAGGTGATAACCTCAGGGTGATTTTCATTAGCATTTTCCTGATGGTGAGTAATGTTGCCCATCTTTTCATGTCTGCTGGCCATCTGTATGTCTTTGAAGAAATGCCTATTTATGTCTTCTGCCTGTATTTTAATTGGATTATCCATTTTTTTGGTGTTGAATTTTATTTTATTTATTTATTTGACAGAGAGAGAGAGCGAGAGAGGGAATATAAGCAGGGGGAATGGGAGAGGGAGAAGCAGGCCTCCTGCCCAGCAGGGCGCCTGCCACCGGGGTTGATCTCAGGACCCTGGAATCCATCAACCCCTGGAATCGCGACAGAAGCTGAAGGCAGACACGCAAAGACTGAGCCACCCACGTGCCCCTGGGCATTGAATTTTAAAAGTTCCTTATATATTTTGGGTAATAACCCTTCATCAGATATGTTACTTGCAAATATCTCCTTCCATTCTGGTTGCCTTTTTGTTTTGTTGATGGTTTCCTTTGCTTTTTAATTTGATGTCCCAATAGTTTGTTTTTGCTTTTGTTTCCCTTGCCTCAGGAAACTTGCTATGGCAATTTCAAAGAGCTTACTGCCTATGTTCTCTTCCAGGATTTTTATGGGTTCAGGTCTCATAGGTCTTTAGTCCATTTTGAATTTATTTTTGTGTTTGGTGTAAGAAAGTGGTGTAATTTCACTCTCTGCATTTTCCTGTCCAGTTTTCCCAATACCATATGTTGAGGAGACAGATGTTTTCCATTGGGTATTTTTTCCTGATTTGTCAAAGATCAGTTGGCCATGTAATTGTGGGTTTATTTTGGATTTTCTGATCTGCTCCATTAATTTATGTGTCCATTTTTGTGCCAGTACCATACTGTTTGGATTACTGTAGCTTTATAATAAAACTTGACGTGAGAATTGCGATGCCTCCAGCTTTGTTTTCCTTTTTAAGATTGCTTTGGCTGTTCAGTCATGTGGTTCCATATAAATTTTAGGATTGTTCTAGCTCTCTGACAAATGCTGGTAGTGTTTTGATAGGGATTGCATTGAATGTGTAGACTTCTTTGGGTAGGAGAGACATGCTAACAATATTTATTCTTCCAGTCCATGAGCATAGAATGTCTTTCCATTTCTTTGTGTTATTTTCAGTTTTTTTTATAAGTGTTTTATAGTTTTCACAGTATAGGGCTTTCACTTTTTTGGTTAGGTTTATTCCTAGATATCTTACTATCGGTGCAGTTGTAAATAGAATTGTTTTCTTAATTTCGCTTCTGCTTCATTATTGGTGTATTAGAAATGCACGATTTCGGCACATCGATTTTATATCCTGCACTTTACCAAATTTATTAGTTCTAGTAGGTTTTTTTTTTTTTTTTTTTTTTTTTTTAAGATTTTACTTATTTGTCAGAGAGAGAGCGAGTGAGAGCGAGCACAGGCAGACAGAGTGGAAGGCAGAGTCAGAGGGAGAAGCAGGCTCCCTGTGGAGCAAGGATCCCGATGTGGGACTCGATTCCAGGACGCTGGGATCATGACCTGAGCCGAAGGCAGCTGCTTAACCAACTGAGCCACCCAGGCGTCCCGTTTTTTTTTAAAGATTTTATGTATTTATTTGAGGGGGTAGGGAGAGAGCATGAGTGGAAGGGAGGAAGCAGAGGGAGAGAGCATGCAACAAATTAACAGGGAGCCCGATGTGGGGCTCAATCCCAGAATCCTGTATTCATGACTCAAGCTGAAGGCAGACACTTAACCGACTGAGCCCCCAAGGTGCCCCATTTCTACCAGTTTTTTGATGGAATCTTTTAGGGTTTTCTATATAGAGTATCATGTCATCTGCCAATATTAAAGTTTTACTTCTTCCTTACCAATCTGGATATATTTCTTTTTGTTGTCTGGTTGCTATGGATAGGACTTCTAGTGCTAATTGGATAAAGGTGGTGAAAGTGGACATCCTTGTGTTGTTCCTGATCTTAGAGGAAAAACTCAAGTTTTTCACTATTAAGGGTATTGTTAGCTGTGGATTTTTCATTTATGAACTTTATTATGTTGAAGTGTGTTCCCTTTAAACCTACTTTGTTGAGGGTTTTTTATCATGAATGGATGTACTTTGTCATGCTTTTTCTTCATCTATTGAAATGATCATATGGTTCTTACCCTTTTTCTTATTGACGTGATATATCACATTGATTTGGGAATGTTGAACCATCCTTGCAACCTAGGAATAAATCCTACTTGATCATAGTTAATGATATTTTTTGTTTTGTTTTGTTTTAAGATTTTATTTATTTATTTGACAGAGAGAGATAGAGCCAGAGAGCACAAGTGAGGGGGGCGGGGAGGAACAGCAGAGGGGACTGGAGAAGCAGGCTCCCCACCAAGTACGGACCAAGCAGGCAGCCCGACAGTGAGGCTCAATCCCAGGACCCTGGGATCATGACCTGAGCTGAAGGCAAGCACTTAATGGACTGCACTGCCCAGGTGCCCTGGTGAATTCTTTTTTTTTTTTAAAGATTTTATTTATTTATTTGAGAGAGAGACAGTGAGAGAGAACATGAGCGAGGAGGTCAGAGGGAGAAGCAGACTCCCCATGGAGCTGGGAGCCCGATGTGGGACTCGATCCCGGGACTCCAGGATCATGACCTGAGCTGAAGGCAGTCGTCCAACCAACTGAGCCACCCAGGCGCCCCTGGTGAATTCTTTTTTAATGCATTGTTGAATTTGGTTTGCTAGTATTTTCTGAGAATTCTTGCACTTTGTTTATCAGGACATTGGCCTGTAGTTCTCTTTTTTAGTAGTGACTTTATTTGGTTTTGTTATTAGGGTAGTACTGGCTCATAGAATGAATTTGTAAATTTTCCTTTCTTTTCTATTTTCTGTGCACTGCCCACTTAGATAACTAGCTCCTCTGGTCAGTTTGGCATACATACTTCTGAGATTTTATACATATACACAAAAATGCACTATTTATTTATTTATTTAAAAAAGATATTTTATTTATTTACTTGATAGACCGAGATCACAAGTAGGCAGAGGCAGGCAGAGAGAGGGGGGAAGCAGGAGGGGGGGAGCAGGCTCCCCGCTGAGCAGAGAGCCTGATGCAGGGCTAGATCCCAGGACCCTGAGATCATGACCCGAGCCAAAGGCAGAAGCTTTAACCCACTGAGCCACCCAGGTGCCCCCCCAAAATGCACTCTTTAAAAATGTTTAGAATTAGAGGTTTTTGTTAAGGAAGTTTTAGGAAGCATTTTGTATTTTCTCATCTAGTTTTATTACTTAAAGGATTCAGCACTCTTGGTACACTTAATGCAGTCCTGTCCTTTTATTTAAAATTACATTAATTTGTTAAAACGAGAGTATCAGCTTAGAAAATAGATCAGATTTATGAAAAATTTGCTTAATAGTTAGCTGTCTTCCAAATCAGTGATTTAGTGCATCAGTAGCAATATGATGTATAAGATACACTGTGTATAAAAGATGTACTCTCCAATTTAGACTCTTCCAGTCCAAATTAGTAAAGCTTTAATATATGTTTCTTAGGCCTTGGGAAAAGCTTATTTAGTATTAACTTCTATTTAGATTTTTCTAAAAATCACTTTATAACACTAAAATGAAGAGCCATCTATTAACATTAAACATTAAAACATTGGACTTTATTAAATAAAACAGAGCTTAAGAATGGTGACAATTTAAAATTTTAAAATCATAGAACGCTGATTATCATTAAATATTTCCTAAGTAGCATTTTATTCCTGTTGCTGGTTATCATATTATTTGATTTTTTTTTTTGAAGATTTTATTGATTTGACAGAGAGAGAGAAATCACAAGTAGGCAGAGAGAGAGAGGGGAGGAAGCAGGCTCCCTGCTGAGCAGAGAGCCCGATGCGGGGCTCGATCCCTGGACCCTGGGATCATGACCTGAGCCCAAGGCAGAGGTTTAACCCACTGAGCCAACCAGGCTCTCCTTATTTGATACTTTTTTAAAAGATGCTGTTTTTAAGTACTCTGTGCACCCAATGTGGGGCTCTAGCTCATTACCCCAAGAGCAAGAGTCATACGCTGCACTGACTGAGCCAGCTAGGTGTTCCTATTATTTGATCCTCTTAAAATATTTTGTGCTTAACTGCAGAGATTTAATGTAATCATTTTGCATTTTTAGAATTTTAGAATCAGAAGAGACCTTAGATATTTATCTGATATAGATAGAGAAGCCTCAGGCCCATAGAAAGTCTATTTTATAGACAAGCCACAGGTCTTTAGAAAGTCAGTAACTTGACCAACTTCTTGAAACTAGTTATTACAACAATTAGAACTATAACCTAGATATCCCGCTCTGCATACCTAATTTTCTGACCCTTTCTAATCTTGAGTCTAATTGAAATAGAGAATGTGTTCAATATTTGCATGTTTAAAGGTTTTCATTTGGAAGAAATCTTCCAGAACCTGTAAGGACAAAACCATTTGTAGGAAGAGTCCATGTTTTCTTGTGAGAGAGTCTTAGGTCTTTGTCTTAGGGACATGTGGTTGATAATTAGCCAGTCTTTCATTATTCCATCTCTTTTTCTTCTTGCCCTCCTCCTTTGTTTTTGAGTGCAGGTAAGAAGACTGTAAAGTAGACATACAATACTGGACAAAATAAGGAGATTGAATCTAGGCACATAGGGTAAAACTGGAGTAAGTTAATAATTTTTTGTAATTTCCTGTTCTGTTTTAATCCAGTCACTGGAAACCAAAGGAACCAACCCAGTAGATTTTAATTTTATTTATTTATTTTTTATTTTTGAGAGAGAGTGAGTGGAGGGGAGGTAAAAAGCAGAGAGAGGAAGAGAGAATATTAAGCAGACTTCATTCCTAGTGTGGAGTCAATGTAGGGCTCAGTCTCACGACCCTGAGATCATCACCTAAGCCAAAATCAAGAGTTGGACACTTACCCAACTGAGCTACGCAGGCTCCCTGAGATACATTCATTCATTCATTCATTCATTCATTCATTTATTTATTTATGTGTGTGTTTGTTTATTTATTAAAAGATTTTATTTTTATTTGAGAGAGTGAGAGAGAGCATGAGAGTGGAGAAGGTCAGAGGGAGAAGCAGACTCCCCATGGATTTGGGAACTGGATGCGAGACTCGATCCCGAGAGTCCGGGATCATGATCTGAGCCGAAGGCAGTTGCTTAACCACCTGAGCCACCCGGGTGCCCTGAGATACATTTTTTAATATTATCTTTGTTGCATTTCTTCCACCTGTTATTTCTAAAGATTTTCTAGATAAAGCAAGGACAGGGTGTGGAATAAGATGAGAACATTTAGGTGATAATATTTATTCCTTTAGCTGTGAATCATGATGTTAGCCACAGTTGCATGTACAGTGTTTGTTAGCAGTAGCCTTTCAAAGATTATCTTCTGAATATTTGACAAAAGTAGTTGAAGAGTTGCAAACATTAGCAAAAGTACTTACTCTGATAA
Organism: Mustela nigripes; assembly: GCF_022355385.1. Lineage (NCBI taxonomy): Eukaryota > Metazoa > Chordata > Mammalia > Carnivora > Mustelidae > Mustela > Mustela nigripes. The sequence continues at coordinate 17,398,162 of NC_081560.1, forward strand.
ACATTTTAAAATCATTCATGGGGCGCCTGGGTGGCTCAGAGGGTTAAAGCCTCTGCATTCGGCCCGGGTCATGATCCCAGGGTTCTGGGATTGAGCCCCACGTCGGGCTCTCTGCTTGGCGGGGAGCCTGTTTCCTCCTCTCTCTCTGCCTGCTTCTCTGCCTACTTGTGATCTCTGTTTGTCAAATAAATAAATAACATCTTTAAAAAAATAAAATCAGGGACGCCTGGGTGGCTCAGTTGGTTAAGCAGCTGCCTTCGGCTCAGGTTGTGATCCCAGCGTCCTGGGATCGAGTCCCGCATTGGGCTCCTTGCTGGGCAGGGAGCCTGCTTCTCCCTCTGCCTCTGCCTGCCATTCTGTCTGCCTGTGCTCGCTCTCTCACCCTGATAAATAAATAAAAAATCTTTAAAAAAAATAAAATCATTCATGTCCTTTTGTATACTAGCCTTTATAATTTTAAAAATTAAAATTTTTTATCTAGTCAGGATGGGGTTGGGTAGTCTTATGGGAGTTAAAAGAAGGGTTCTTATGAAAAATAAATTTCTTCCTTAAAACTCACTAAGACTCAAACTTACTTCATTAGACTGTCCAATAAACTACAGTGACTGGCACACACCACCCAGAATTCTAGGGTAACTTCCTATCTTCATGGGTCTTTAGAGAACATAATCTTTGTCAGGGGTCAGCAGATTGTAGCCTGCAGACCAAATCCTGCCCATGGACTATTTTTGGAAGGTCTATGAGCTAAGAGTGGCTTTTACTTTTTTTAAAGGTTGTAAAAATTAAAAAAGAATATGCAGCATAGATAGTTTGTGGCCCTCAGAGCCTGAAATATTTACTGTCTGGCCACTGAAGAAAAAATCTGGCCATTTCTGATCAGAGTCAGATCAAATGGCAAAGGTTCTAAATGGCCAAAGAGAACCATGTCAGCACATTTAGAGTTACAGTGAAAATAATCCAAATGAAGAAAATCAACACAGGTGTAATGTTTGTTACAATATTGTTTATAGTAGGAAGAAAATTTAGAAGTGTTTTATAATGGGACTAATTAAATAAATTACAGGACATGTGTAGTAGAATATTATGCACTGGGAATCATCACCCGTGATTTATGCAAAGGAAAGCTGTTAATTGCATTAAGCAGGGGGCAGGATTCCAGAATAGTGTGTAGCATGGTCTTTGGTTTTTTTTAAGATTTTATTTTTAAGTAATCTCTGTACCCTGTATGGGGCTCAAAGCCATAGCCCCAAGATCAAGAGTTGCATGCTCCACTGACTGAGACAGCCAGGTGCCCCTTACCCTTTTTGTTTTAAACAAACATGTAATAGATGTCCGCGTAGATACAGAAAACCTTATACATTAGAATACGGGAATGTGTGTGACTTAAACATTTTTTTCTAATTGTTGCTTTTTTGTTATTGCTGATTGTCGTATGGTGAAGTTAAGTAATTGACCTTTTGCTATGGAAAAATTAAATTTGAACAGAGTTTGAAATCACAAACAGGTAATATATTAATATGTAAAATTGTATTAGAAGTATGGATACCCTATTGAAATTTAAAAGTCTTTGGACGGGGGCGCCTGGGTGGCTCAGTGGGTTAAAGCCTCTGCCTTCGGCTCAGGTCATGATCCCAGGGTACTGGGATCGAGCCCCGCATCGAGCCCCGCATCGAGCCCCGCATCGAGCTCTCTCTGCTCAGCAGGGAGCCTGCTTCCCTTCCTCTCTCAGGGAGCCTGCTTCCCTTCCTCTCTCTGCCTACTTGTGATCTCTGTCTGTCAAATAAATAAATAAATAAAATCTAAAAAAAAAAAAAAGTCTTTGGACAAATTATAGAAAATAGAACTGTTAAACTCCTCTTCCAGTTACAGTTTTTTTGTTTGTTTGTTTGTTTATTTTTTAAGTAGGCTCCACTGGAGCCCAGTGCAGGGCTTGAATTCATGACTCTGAGATCAAGACTTGAGCTGAGATCAAGAGTTGGATGTTTAACCAACTGAGCCACCCAGGTGCCCCAGACCATGAAGTTTAAAGTGTCATTTCTTCCTTCCCTTTCTTTTCCCCTTCATCTTCTTTCCTTTTTTAAAAACATTCCACAGTATGGTATTGAAGTGTAATTGATATAAAGTAGAATATTGACCTTTTATGTATGTATATATACTTGTCTCCAAAATCCAGATCAACATATGGAACATTTTTATCACTCCAGATCATTTACTTGTGTCCCTTTCAGTTAGTGTCCCAGTTAGTATCACAGCCTGCCCTAGGAGGTGACCAATCTGTAATTTTGATTAGCTTGGCTTGTTTAAAACTTTATATAATGGACTCATATATACTTTTTTGTTTATGACTCCTTGCTCTTAACATAATAATATATTTCAGATTTATCAAAATAGTTATTTATATCCATTTCTTTTCCATTGTGAAGTAGTATTCCATCGTGTGAACATAGCAAAATTTATCCACTCTGCTATTGATGGACATTTGAATAATTTGCTTTTTTGCTGGGAGAGGAAAGAGACTGTTACGAAAAATGCTTCTGTTGACCTTTTTTGTGCAAGTCTTTTTGTAGGCATATGCACTCATTTCACTTGGGTATATATCTAGGAGAGGAATTTCTGGGTTATAGGGTGTGTGAATAACTTTATTAGAAACTGCTGGTTTCCAAAAGTAGTTGTCCCATTTACACCCTAATCAAAATGTGGCAGTTCTAGTTGCTTCCTTCTCTCACTAATACTTGGAATTGCTAGATTTATTGATTGTAGCTATTTTCGTGGTTGTGTAGTGATGTTTCTGTGTAGTTTTGATGTGCTTTTCCGTGATGACCAGTAGTGTTAGACACATGAAGTGCTTATTGGCTGTTTGTGTAAATCGTATCATCTTTTATTATTGATTTGTAGGAGGTTTTTTAAATATATTTTGGATATGAATATTTTGTCAGATATATATTTTGTGAATGTTTTCTTGCAGTATGTAACTTTTCCTTTCATTAATGGTGTTTAATGTGTAGAAGGTTTTAATCTTGATGAAGTCCATTTTATTAATTTTTAATTTTGTACTTATTTTCTTTTATATGCTGAGAAATCTTTTCCCTTGGCCAAAGTCGTGAAGATATTCTCCTAAGTATTCTGAAAGCTTTATATATTTTCTCATTTATTTTTTTAAATTGAATTATTTGTCCTTTTTTTTCCCCCAGGGTTCTTCATGTATTTGAGGTATGAGTCTTTGTCAGCGGAATATAATTTGGCACTCAGATTTAACTCTGATTGATCTGAATTAATTATGTATATTAGGTAGATTCACTTTTTTTCGACATAGGTGCTCTGTGTCCTTACCTCTCTTTCTTCATTGAATTTTATTGGTGTCTATCCAAAAATTAAGTACCACAAATGCCAGCACTGTTTTAATTACTGTAATTTTATAGTAAGCTTTGAAATTTGATTGTGTAAGTTCTCCAGGTTTGTTTTTCAAGAATGCTTTTGTATTCTGAGTCCTTTACATTTCCATAAAAATTTTAGAATCACCTTGCTTATTTCAAGTTAAAAAGCCCATTTGGATTTGGATTTGGATTGCATTGAATGTATACGTTAATTTGAGGGTAACTGATATCTTAAAAATACCAAGTTTTTCAATTCATAAACATTGTGTATCTCTCCATTTATCTTTTTGATTTCTCTCTGCAAAAATCTGTGATTTAATGTAAATGCACCTCACATCCTCTTATTAAGTTTATTTCTAGGTATTTGGTATTTTATTTGATGCTATTACTAATGGTATTGTGGCTTTACTTTCTGTCTCCATTGTATATTACTAATACTTAGAAATACAGTGGTTTTTTTCACATGTTGCTTCTGTATGCATTGATCTTGCTAAATTTATCTAGTTCTAATAGATTCCCCCCCTTTGGAATTTCTGTGTATGAAGTTGTGTCATATGCAAATAAGGACTCATTTTAATTCTTTTCCGATTTTTTTTAAAAAAGATTTTATTTATTTATTTGACAGAAATCACAGGTAGGCAGAAAGGCAGGCAGAGAAGGGTGGGGGGAAGCAGGCTCCTGCTGAGCAGAGAGCCCGATGTGGGACTTGATCTTAGGAACCTGAGATCAAGACCTGAGCTGAAGACAGAGGCTTTAACCCACTGAGAAACCTAGGCACCCCTCTTTTCTGATCTTTATATCTTTATTTTTCTTGTGTTATACTGCACTGACTAGGATGTCTAGTAAAGTGTTGAATAGGTAAGTTGAAAGCAGATAGTTTTGACTTGTTTTTGATTTCAGGGGAGGTGTTTAGTAGTTCGCCAGTAGGTATGATATTAGCTGTGGGCTTTTTATAGACTCTTTATCTATAAAGAGTCTATAAAGTCATAAAGATTGGGGAAGATTCCTTTTGTTTCTAATTTGCTGGGAGTTTTTATTATAAATAGATGTTAAATTTTGTCAGATGCTTTTTCCACGTTTTTTGAGATGATCAGGATTCTTTTTTATTCTGTTAATGTAGTGGATTCCACTGACTTTTTTAAAGTTGTTAAATCAACTTTGCATTCCTGATATAATCACAGTCATGATATTATTTCTTTTAATATAATTGCTGTATTTTGTTAGTTTTTAAAGGATTTTTATGTCTATGAAGGTTTAGTAATTTTCATACAATATTTTTGTCAGGTTATGCCAACAATGTAGCTGCCTTATAAAATGCCTTGGGAAATGTTTCATTTTCCCATGTTCTCTGAGTTTGTCAAAGTTTGGTTGGTCTGATTTATTTATTTATTTATTTATTTATTTATTTATTGGAGATTTTATTTATTTATTTGACAGACAGAGATCACAAGTAGGCAGAGAGGCAGGCAGAGAGAGAGAGGAGGAAGCAGGCTTCCCGCTGATCAGAGAGCCCGATGTGGGACTCGATCCCAGGACCCTGGGATCATGACCTGAGCTGAAGGCAGAGGCTTTAACCCACTGAGCCACCCAGGCGCCCCTATTTATTTTTTTAAATATCTGGAAAATTCACCCATGAAGCCTCTGGAAAGGTTTTAAAAAAATAAATTACATTAACATCTAGAGGACAATCAAGATTTTCTGTACTTGGGTTAGTTTTAAAAACTTGTGTCTTTTGGAATACCTGGGTGGCTTAGTCAGTTACGCGTCTGCCTTCCGCCCAGGTCGTGATCCCAGAGCTCTGGGATTGAGTCCTGCATCAGGCTCTTTGCTCAGCAGGGAGCTCATGTGCTCCTTCTCTCTCTCTCTCTCTCTGTCTCTGAGATAGATAAATAAATAAAATCTTTAAAATAAGTAAATAAATAAATCTTTAAAGAAATAATAAAAACTTGTGGTTTTGTGGAATCTGGGGATTTCCTTTTAGTTGTTAAATGTATTGGCATAAAGTTGCTTCTCATGTTCTCTTTTATGCTTTTTACTATTTATGATATCTATAATTACCCTTTTTATTATGACACTGGTAATTTGTGTTTGTTTTATACATTGTCTGTTTTGAACACTCTTTACGTATACATATATTGCCTGACTTAAAAATGTTGTCTAACATTCTGGAATAATGTTGATATAATGATAACATTCTATATTATTCCTGATTTTAGTGGAAATCCCATTAATGTCTCATCATTAGAATGTATTGGAGTATGTATTCATTATTGTTGTAAGATAAGTTTCTCTTCCTAGTTTATTAAGTGATTTTTTATAAGGACAAGATAATTGGATTTTATTAAATGATTTTTTAGCATTCTTGAGATGGACAGTTTTTTTCTTTTGATCTTTTGAAGTGATAATTTCCTATTATAATGTCCTTGCACTTCTGGAAAAACTCTACTTAGTTTAATATTGTTGATGTGATTTTGCTGATATTTAGGATTTTTGTATTTGTTTTCATGGGAATGATCTATAGGTTTCCTATCTCAAATTTTGCTATTAAGTTTATGATGTTTTGTGTTTTCCCCCCTCTTTGCCTCCCTATTTTTCTCTCTCATCCTTCTGTATAATTATTAAGCACCTACAAAGTACAAAGCACCTTATACTTATCCTTGTTCCTTACTGTAAGGTTAATTTATTTATTAAATAGTCTTTGGGAGACATAGTCTTATAAATCTAATTTTGCTAGTTAAGTGTATCTTTTCACCTAATAGGTTGTAGTCTGGGTTGTTAACTCAGAAACACTTGAGGCTAGCTAGTTCTTCTGTGGTTCTTTGTTTGATGTAGATTGCTGCTTGGTTAATGTATTCTTATACATGCTTGTTGCTTTAACACAGGATTCTCTCATTTAAAAAATTCCTGTTTTGTGCATTAAAGCTTCTAGAAGCATTGGAGTTGTTACAGTTTACCGTAATTTGCCTAGTTCCAGGAAATTGGTGAAATGGTAACTGCTGAAGTTATAGCTACTGTCAAAGTTTAGACACTTTTACATGTGTAAGTATACTAACATTGTTTACATGTATCTATCACATGCTGTTATACATGTATATTGTCAGTACCAGAGGTCTGATTCTTTAACTTTCCTCCCATTAATAGATACACTGTAGTTCTTATAATAACTAATGGTTGCATACTTCATATAAAAAGACTATAGCTATATTGCAAAAAATCCCATACTCTGGGGTGGGGAGGGGGATTATAACTAGATAGTAAAGATATTTAGTAAATATAACTTTATTTAGTAATATTTAGTAAAGATATTTAGTATTTAGTAAATAACAAATATTAGATATTAAGTATTTAGTATTTAGTAAAGATAACTTTACTAAATGGTGACCTAATTTTAATGTTGTTTTGTTTTATTTTAAAGATTTTATTTATTTGTCAGAGAGAAAGTAAGTGAGTGCACAAGCAAGAGGAGTGGCAGGCAGAGAGAGAAGCAGGCTCAGCAAGGAGCCCAATGTGGGACTCGATCCCAGGACCTTGGGAACATGACCTGAGCCCAAGATAGGCACTTAACTGACTGAGCCTCCCACATGTCCCTTAATTTTAATTTTTTTATTTTAGTTATTTGCTCTTTTATTCCCCCTTCTCCTTTAATCTCTCACCACCATTTTTCATATAAGCTGTTTTCTCTTCAATTAAAACCCAGCTGCTTCTCTTGTGATACCAGTCATTAGTTTACCTTTAGCTGTTTTCCTTTCTTCTTAAAACTTAACTTAGACTCTATTATTTTATCCCTCTCCATGTCTTTACTTTTTTTTGCTTTTGCATTTTTCAGTACTCATATTTTACTTTCATTATTCCTTTTTGCATCTTCATCTGAATTTCTTCCTTCTATGAAATACAAAACTGCACCCAATTCTGAACTTGTAGGTAATTTTCTCACTCTTGTATTTTGTATACAAAGACTTTGATTATTTTGAACTTACTGAGGCTCCCAACATTGGAGACATTTTCTAAACATTTTGTAAGTATTGATTAACATCATTCAGGACAGTTTTACTTAATGTTTCAATGTGTTAATCAGAATGGTCTTGGATTTAATGTAGCTGTGTATGATAGGTAAATATTTCATGTCAGTGTTTCTCAGGTACTGTATTTGTTTTCTGAATTTTATCTAATTGGGAAGCAAGGCTATTTTGGAGTCTGATAAAGTAAATGCTTGGAGTGGTGAGAAACTGTTACGCTTAATATAATACTAAAAAAGATTGCCTCAGAAAGAAGGTTAAGAGAAATAGATTTGAAAGATTTGTCCAAGACTTAGGCTTATGCTCGGATTTTGAGGTTTCCCTGTAGGTTTGGATCAGGGGTCCCTGCTGCTTGTTTTCCTAAGGCCCAAGGGAGTGGTTTTTACATTTTCAAGTGTTTGAAAAAATAATCAAAAGAGTAATATTTTGTGATATGGGAAAATTAAGTGAAATTAAAATTTCAGTGCCCATAAATAAGTTTTATGGGAATGCAGCCACACTCTTTTTTTTTTTTTTTTTTAATTTTTATTTACTCATTTGACACGGAGAGAGAGAGAGCGCACAAGCAGGCTGAGTAGCAGGCAGAGGGAGAGGGAGAAGCAGGCTCTCTCCTGAGTAAGGAGCCTGACATGGGGCTCGGTCCTAGGACCCTGGGATCGTGACCCGAGCCAAAGGCAGTTGCTTAACCAACTGAGCCACCCAGGCGCCCCTACACTCAATTCTTTATGTGTTGTCTGCAGCTGTCTTTGTACTTGAGCAACAGTTGAGTGAATGTAGGTCTGTATGGCTCATGAAGAATAAAATAGTATTCAGCCCTTCACAGAAAGTATTTGGAACCTCTTTTCTTTTAGTGAGTGTTAGATTTTTTTTTTTTTAATGGGGCTTTTAGGTTCTTTCTTTCTTTTTTCTTTTTTTAAGATTTTAAAGATTGATTGATTGATTTCTAGAGATGAGGGAGTGGGACAGAGGGAGAAGGGAGAGAATCTCAAACAGATTCCTTGCTGAGTGGGGAGCCCCACTTGGGCTGACTCTCACAACCCTGAGATTATGACCTGAGCCAAAATAACAGTCGGATGCTTAACCAGCTGAGCCACACAGGCGCCCCTGGGGCTTTTAATTTCTAAAACGGCAGTGGTATGGATGAGTTAGTATATTTTTTATTCCACCATTAGATAAATCATATCTTCCATTTCCTCAGAATTGTGTTTTTAGTAATTTTTTTTTTAAACTATAGGCTTAAATTCCATGGTACTATTTGAAATGTATAATTACTTAAATAGATCATTTTGGGTACAAGAAATGAATATAATTTTAAAAATATGTATATATATTTTAAAAACTTATTTTAAAAAATATTTTAAGTATATTTTTACTTAGCATTTTTTTTTTTTTAAGATTTTTATTTATTTGACAGGCAGAGAGGCAGGTGGAGAGAGAGAGGTGGAAGCAGAATCTCCGATGAGCAGAGAGCCCAATCCAGGGCTTGATCCCAGGACCCTGGGATCATGACCTGAGCTGAAGGCAGAGGCTTTAACCCACTGAGCCACGCAGGTGCCCCTAAAAAATATATTCTTTATAAATTGCCTCACTCATTGATCATGAACTTTTACTTTTTAAATGTTTTTAAAGTATGTGTATAGATTATACCTTTATGCAATTTAAAGATTAATAAAACTAGCACATTGGAGTGTGTCCAACCTAGCCAAAAAATTGAAAGGATGAGCTTCCTCATTAGTTATTGTTTGCCGTGAAGAGGAAAGACCAAAGTGGTGGCAAGATGAAAGAATTTGGGATGGATGAATTGGAACTGATCTCTTGGTGGAAGAGGAACATGCAGCATGCGACCTGGGGATCAGAATTTAGGTGTTAGAATCTAAATGACTGGGTGACATAAAAATATGACTAAAGAAGAGGTTCCCCTTAACCGTTCTAATAAACATTTTTGTTTGTCTTTTAATACTGAGAGGATGAGAATGGCTCTTGTACTTCAGTTTTGTGTTTTTGCTGGACTGATGTTTTTCTTACCTGTTTCTCCTGGTATGCTATAAACTGATTTACAGACACATCTCTAAAAGGACTAATATATGTTCAGAGTGACCAGGAGGGTTTTGAATTTTTGATGCTTTGATTCATTTTTTTCAAACAGTTCTTTGGGTCAGTCCTTAAAGACTTTAAAATGGGCATACCCTTCTACCAGGTGCTGTCCCCCCCAAATAGATCTGGGGATTTTTTGTGGGGTGTTTTTGTTTTGTTTTGTTTTTCTGAATGGAAAATGTACTGGTATAGGCAACTCCTTTTGTTGACAATCTGTGTGAGTATGGTAGAGAACTAATTAGCACACTAATTAGTCTCTGCTTTGATTTTATGCAGATTTGATTTTATCTTATTAATAACACTTTCATCAGGCTTAGCCTTTAATTTTTTTTTTAACTCCTAGCTTTCTTCTGAGAGAACATTAAGCTAATAGGAAGCGTGTTGATTCTGATTCTCTAATTATACATTTAAAAGTTCTTCATCTCATCACTTTGTGTCTTTCTGTCAGATACACTTAATTTTTAATTTAAAATAGTTTTTCCCTTTATAAATGTAAATGTTTAGAGAGGAAACCAAACATAGTTACCCTGCTATTTTGGCATTTTCACTTTCAGTCATTCTATGTAACCCCCTGCTCCTTGTGGGAACCTATAATTTGTTATACATTTGCCTGTGGCACAGTGTTGAACACAATAGATGTGATCTTCGCACTTAAAGGATTCAAACTTTAATACTTTGAAGTTATTTAAAAAAATTAATGTATTATTATGTAAGAAATGCATTAATAGTCTGTTTATAAGACTTATACACAAGGCTTGTTTCCAACCCATCCCATTTCTTTCATTGTTTCTATAGATGTAGTTACTATTACCAGCTTGTATATAATTTTTTCTATGATTTTGTAATGTAAAAAAGTTGTACAGTACCTGCAGTTTAAATTTTTGCATTCAGTATGTTTGTATGTGTAGATCTGCTTTAGTCTTTTGAATTGTTGAATAGTGTTCTTATTGGTTTACTGTAATTTTGTCATATGGTATTGATGGACATTTAGGTTTCCCATTTTTTGCTATTATGAAAAAGTGCTGGAAGTGTTTGTGTATGCCTTAGTATATGTGCAGCTCTTTCTGTGTGGAAGATACAGGGAGGTGGGATTAGTAGATGATAGAGAATGAGTGGTTACCCTTGAAATTTTACTGTTCATATTCCTCTTAAAGTTGGAGCTTACTGGAGCTTATCTCACACCACTCTTCTCCTAACTGACATGTTGTTATTTCTTAATATTTTATTTTATCCTTGTTAAATCCAACAGATGATACTATTCTGTATAGAAGTACATGATTTAATATGCATATATTTTTACTATATTTTCTCACCATCCCTTCTTTAATATCTGACTGGCCTTGTGAGATCATTTTCCTTCTTCCTGAAGAACATCTTCACAATTTCCTTTAGTGGAGGTCTCTTACTGGTAAAATGTTTCTATTTTCATTTATTTGTTTTAATTTTTAATTTAGTCTCCTTATATTATCAGTTTAGTGCTTTATCATGGAAATTTGTAAGCATATATGAAAGTTGACCGTAGTGTAATGAAACCCAGTTACTTCTGTTGTACAGTTTCTGCACTTACATTTTACTGTTCTATTTTCATCTCTTCGCCATTCTGTTTCTTCTTTCCTGCTGAAATACTGTATCATGAAGTCTGTAAATACTTCAGAGTAGATCTCCCGTAAAAGAGCTTTAAAAAAAATAAACGTAATACTACTACTATACTTAACTCACAGTACTTCCTTAATATCCTCTAGTATCGAGTCCATATGATTATCTCAAAAAATGTTTTTATGATTTTACTCTCATTCTTGAGGGTTATTCTCCTCAGGAGCACAGTTGTAGGTTGCTAATAATTTTCTTTCAATATCTATGTATGTCTCTTCTAACTTCAGTTGTTGCTGTTGAGAAGTCAGCTCTAATTCTAATTATCATTGCATTGGGTGAGAGTTCCTTTTTAAAAGTCTGCTTTTAAGATTTTTGTTGCTGTTGGTGTTCTGCAGTTTTGCTGTCTGGTAGCTGGTTGTCCATTTGTTGATCCTACTTAGGTATATTGTGCTCTCTGGATCTGTGGATTATTTTTAACCATTGTGGAATCTGCAGCTGTTTTCTTTTAAGACTGAAAAAATTGGGGCGCCTGGGTGGCTCAGTGGGTTAAAGCCTCTGCCTTCAGCTCGGGTCATGATCCCAGGGTCCTGGGATCAAGCCTGGAATCGGGCTCTCTGCTCAGCGGGGAGCCTGCTTCCTCCTCTCTCTCTCTCTCTCTCCTCTCTGCCTACTTGTGATCTCTGTCTGTCAAATAAATAAATAAAAATCTTAAAAAAAAAAAGACATAAAATTGAGGAATATAGAGAAATATATAAAACATGTACAGTTTAATTCTAAAGCAAACATCTTTATAACCTGGGTCAAAAATAGAGTATTCCAAGTAGCCTCAGAGTTACCCACCCTTTCCCCATTCCAGATACATCTCTTCCCATTCATAACGATCTCCCTTCCATTCAGAGGCACTTATACTCTGACTTTTATTACCTTATGTGCATCCCTAAAATATATTTTCTTTTGTTTGTTGAAATGTATATGACCATTCGTCTTGCTTCCTTTGCTCAACATTATGTTTGTGAGATTCATCTGTCTTGTGTAGCTATAGTTCATTTTCTTTTCTTTTTTTTAAGATGTTATTTATTTGAGCAAGAAAGAGAGCAGCAGTAGAGAAGTAGCAGAAGCAGGCTCCCCACTGAGCAGGAAACACGATGTGGGGCTTGATCCCAGGATCCCGAGCTGATCACCTGAGCTAAAGGCAGGTGCTTAACTGACTGAGCCACCCAGATGCCCCACTGTAGCTCATTTCCATATGGCCATTATTTCTTCAAGTATATTTTTTTCTTATCCTTCTCTCTTCCTTTTGTACCCGGTATGAGTATGCTGATGCACTTAATGGTGTTTTACTTTTCTCTGAGGGTCTGTTCTGTTTTCTTTTTTCTTTTCCCTTGCTATTCCTTGGATTGCATAATCTTTAATCTTTATTAATCTGTCTTTGATTTTGCCATCTTATTCTTCTGCCAATTGAAATGCACTGTTCAGCCCCTCTAATGACTATTTAATTTCAGTTATTGTACTTTTGAACTCCAGAATTTCATTGTTTATTTTTAATAATACTTATCTCTCTTTTGACACTCTGTTTGATATGATGTCATCATACAGTCCTTTACTACTTTATTTTTTTTTATTTTTATTTTTTAAGATTTTATTTATTTGACAGAGAGAAATCACAAGTAGACAGAGGGGCAGGCAGAGAGAGAGAGGGAAGCAGGCTCCCTGCTGAGCAGAGAGCCCGATGATGCGGGACTCGATCCCAGGAGCCTGAGATCATGACCTGAGCCGAAGGCAGCAGCTTAACCCACTGAGCCACCCAGGCGCCCAGTCCTTTACTACTTTAATTATGGTTTTCTTTAGTTCTTTGAATATATGTAAATGACTCTTTGAAGTCTTTGTTAAATCTGACTTCTGGTGGCTCACACAGGCAGTTTCTGTGGTTGCTTTTCTCCTTCTGTATGGGTTAAACTTTCCTATTTCTTTCTATGGCTTGTAATTTCTGGTTGGAAACTGGACATCTGATACAATATCGTAGCAGCTCTTGATAATGGTCTCCCGTGCCCTTCTCAGGGCTTCTGATTGTTACTTGCTTATTTGTTTAGTTACTGAGTGGATTATTTTAGTGACTTCTCTTTCTCTCTTGGCATGTTAAGCATCTGGTGTTGTTCCTAGGGGGTGCAGATTTGGATATGCCCACATTCCCCCAGGAATTTTTCACAGGGCTCCCTTTCACTGCCTCTTTTCTTGACTACACCCAGATGTTAAGCTCCATTAATTGCCGTCTGCTTGCTCCATTGTTTTCAACAATGCCTTAGGACATGAATTGTTTCCCAGCTTGATCCAAAAAATTGGAGCTCACTAGAAGGGATAGTTCTTGGGTCAGAGCTTGAAATTTGTTCTGACCCCAGGAGGGTTCAGCCCAGCTGGTTTACAGGTTAGCCGGTATCTGAATCTCCTGTTTGCCCTTCACTACAATGCCCTAGGTTTTGAGATGGCCCTTAGGCTTGAACTTCACACTCTGTTGTAGACAAAGTCAGCATTGGAACAATGTTGGATTGAACAGTCTTCTTGGAAGAAATTCAAGGGTTATTGGTTTTAAGGCCTGCTTCATCTTTCTGGCAAAATCTTTGGCTCTGGAATTGTGTAGTAGAGACAGTGATGTGCTCTTCTCTCTGTGTGTCATCCCCAGTTTAGGAACTGAGCACTTCTCGGAAGCGTATATGGTGGCAGTCTCAGGTCACCTAGTCTTGCCTGTCTTGGTGTGGGACTTCTGCTTTCCAAAGTAGCTGGGTGAAGGACAGTCTGGGTCCTAGTATTTTCAGCCTGCAGCCTACAGCAGCAACATAGGACCTCTTTCCTGGGAATAGCAGTTAAGTGGAAGAGAGAGAGATGCCCTTACCTGCACTTACTTGGAACTTAGCTTTAGCATCAGGTAGCTTTGAGCAGAATGAGAAACGCTGATGTCCTGCCCCTCCTGGGAGATTGCTCTTGAACTGGTAGCTGTGGCGAGAGGGCACTCTTTGTTCTTGGCTACACCAGGCTGAAGTTTCAGCCTTCCTTAGCCGGAAGGAGGAAGGAAAGAGAGGAAGTAAGTAGATTTTGGTTCAGATACTACATAATCTTGCTGTTTTTCCCGAGTTTCAGATTTTCTTGAGAAAATGTTTCTTCATTTGCCTCATAACTTAGGGTCATTTTTGCTTATTGGGGTCAATAATGTATCCCAAAGACATAGACTAGAATTTGAAACACAAGAAGAGCTGAATAACTATTTATTGAATCACTCAGTAAATTAAGATAAAAAAAGAACTGTTGGAATGCAGAAAGTACATTGGTCAGCTATCAAACTTTTCTAATAAAGTGAGAACCTTTTTGAGGAGAAGGAATTAGTGTTATGATGTACTGGATACAGTTAGAACAACGAGTTAGCTTTCTTTTTTTTTTTTTTTTTTTAAGATTTTATTTATTTATTTGAGAGAGAAACAGTGAGAGAGAGCATGAGCTAGGAGAAGGTCAGAGAGCGAAGCAGACTTCCCATGGAGCTGGGAGCCTGATGCGGGACTCGATCCCGGGACTCCGGGATCATGACCTGAGCCGAAGGCAGTCGTCCAACCAACTGAGCCACCCAGGCGTCCCACGAGTTAGCTTTCTTGATAAGAGAGCCTAAATGTGCTTTTTTACCTTTTGTTTTTTAAACTCCCCCTTTAAAAGATACTCATTGTTAAGTTCTGCCCACTTTAAGTAGTGGTAGAAGTCTACACCCAAGTGGTTTAAGTTAAATCTTTCTTACTTGAATCATTTTCAATGTGTATGGAAACTTTTTTTTACAGGACAGAAACTTGTAGCAAATCCTTTTTTTCCCTTTAAATTGATACTACACGTAAGTGATCAGTTTTTAAATACATTTTAATTTTCATATTGTTAGATTTTTAGAAATATATTTGTATGCAAAGATTGCATTTTCTTATTGCTTTGATTTAAATGATTTGTCATCTTGTCTCTCTGATTTCTTCAGCTGATAAATTGGTGGTAATTTTAATAAGAACTCTCCCAAAATCAATGATCATATTCCTCTACCTGCAAATGAATGCATCCAAATTAGCAAATTACTTTTTTTTAGTATTGAATATTGCATCATAAGTAAATTAAAAACAAACAACCTTGCTTTTTCAGCGAGATGTTCAGAGAAGTCTGTTATTATGTCTAATATGTGTTTGCTGCATATGGACTTCAAAAGACTAGCATTTTTGTTCATTGTCTCTTCTAATAGGTGCTTACACATTTATGGATGAATAAATAGATACTTCTCTTCCATTTCCTTCACTTCCCTTCCCTTTCCCATCCATCCTTCCTTCCATCCATCCATCCCTTCTTTGTTGATGTCCTTCTTCTTACAAATAGTTTCATGATACCAGCTGTTCTGAGGTTTTTGGATATGCTAATAAATAAGACAGTGTCTTCCCTCCTAAGAGTTCATTTCTACTGGAAAAAGATTCTGTTCATCTTCTCCTACCCTTATCTACCTCTTCTTCCCTAGCAAATGCTTAGGGGACATGTTACAGAGTGTTTGAGATGACTTGGGTACTGATTTTGATTTATATCTTCTGCAAGTAAAATAATTTACTAAATGAGGAGCGCATTGGTGGAGAGGTTGAAAGCAGTCCCATGTAATTGATTCTTTTATGTATAATGAATCTTAACCTTTATGAAGGAGACTTTAAATTCTTAGGTAGGTATTTTTCTAAAACATAAATAAGCTTTCCTCCTGTTCTAAAGGTAAAACAGACAATCTTGAGTTCCGTAGTATATGTATATTCATGATATATGTATACTGGTACTTTGGTACTGAATTTAAAATGGTGATATCTGGGCACCTGGGTGGCTCAGTGGGTTAAGCCTCTGCCTTCCGATTGGGTCATGGTCTCGGGGTCCTGGGATCCGCCCACGTTGGGCTCTCTGCTCAGCGGGGAGCCTGTTTCCTCCTCTCTCTCTGCCTGCCTCTCTGCCTTCTTGTGATCTCTCTCTCTGTCAAATAAATAAATAAAATCTTAAAAAATAAATAAAATGGTGAAGTATTGTTGTTGATATTTAGGCAATCAGCTTACCTTGCCTTTTAAAAAAATTTTTTTTTTTTTTTTAATTTGACAGAGAGATCACAAGTAGGTCGAGAGGCAGGCAGAGGGAGAGGGAGAACAGGCTCCCTGCTGAGCAGAAAGCCGGATGCAGGGCTCAATCCCAGGACCCCTGAGATCATGACCTGAGTGGAAAGCAGAGGCTTTAACCCACTGAGCCACCCAGGCAACCCCTTACCTTGCTTTTTTATTTAGCAAATTGTCCATAGCTAGTGTTCAGTCTCTTTTTGCTTTTGTGTAGTTTATTATATAAGTAACATGCTTTGTGCAATAGGTGCCTAATATAGAAACGGTGGATAACTTAGTGTTGTTTCCTATTTTTGAAGAGAGTTGTCAGTCATAAATGATATATAACAAATAATGTGTTCCCATTTTTTATTATTATTCATTCATCAACTAAGTGAGTACTTGCTGTTTGCCACAGGCCATGTTGTAGCTGCTTGGTGTACACTATCATAAAGGTTATATACCAGGTAATTCCTCTGCTCTCCTACTAAAATTTCCACTCTAGTGAGACTGGACTGGTTGTTAAATAAGAATTTTATAGTTCTAAACAGTGATTAAGTAAGCTGTAAGTGGTGTGGAATTATACTTAAAGATTTTAAAAAATGTTAGTTTATAGTTCTGTGTATATATATCTCGTATATTTTTTATGGACACTTAAGATGCTATTCTGGATGCTTTTCAAAGCCTGTGTGTGTGTGTGTGTGTGTGTGTATTTCATATCTATGAACAGCTCTCTATTACGTGTTGTTACAGTGTATTTTGGTTATGTAGTATATCCAGGAGTATAATTTGCAGTGCAGTGGAGTTACATCATATGCACATTTACCTTATGACAAAATCAGCCATGAGATTGGCAAAAATTAAAGGATTAATGACTAAGGAACCAAATACTTAAAAAGTTTTCTCAAAAGTGCTGTTTATACCCCATTTAACTGTGTCTAGTGTATATTTTTCTTTTATTGATTTTTTAAATAAAATGTATCCTAAACTTTGTCATTTTAAGTATTTTGAAGTGTACAAGTTCAGTGGCATTAAGAACATTCACAATGTTGTCTAACTACTACCACTTTCTGTTTCTAAAACCTTTTTTATCATCCCAACCAGAAACTCTGTATTTATTAAGCAGTAACTCCCCATTCTCCCTCTCCCCAACCCCCTGGTAACCTCTATTCTTCTTTCTGTGTCAGTGAATTTGCCTATTCTAGATACCTGCTTCCCTCTCTCTCTCTCTGCCTGCCTCTCCATCTACTTGTGATTTCTCTCTGTCAAATAAATAAATAAAATCTTAAAAAAAATATATATATATATTTTATTTATTTATTTGACAGACAGAGATCACAAGCAGGCAGAGAGGCAGGGGGATGCAGGCTTCCTGCTGAGCAGAGAGCCTGATGTGGGGGCTCGATCCCAGGACCCTGAGATCATGACCTGAGCGGAAGGCAGAGGCTTTAACCCACTGAGCCACCCAGGCACCCCGAGTATAGGATTTTAATTTTGTGTACTTCACTACTCTTTGGTGTTCTAGGAGCATTATATTTGTGTCGGAATTTATACTATGTTGTGGTATTAGTTGCAGTTGATATACAGAATAAGAACTTAGGTAATGAGGTAGAGATTTTCTGTATTATTGACTCTTTTGAGAAAATAATACCATTTTCACTTTTTGGAAACATGGCATTTCATACACAAAGATATGCAGCTGCAACTTCAGTGATGATTATTTCTGTCTTATCATGCTGGAAAGGGGATGGGTTCTGAAGCTGGTGGTCTTACTTTTGATTTGTGTGTTTTAACCCTTAAGAGTTTCCCGTGTGGCCTCACTTTCACCTTTTATAAAGGATATAATGTGTTCTTACCAAGTTACTGTGAGGATTAGATAGTATATGTGAAAATGAACTCTTTTTCAAAATTAATTAGTGAATCAAAAACTAATCACTTCTGTCCTAAGAACCCCCCCACACCTCCTCCAGGAAGTCATTGACTTTACTTTCCTTTTTCATTTAAAAACATCTTTTCTTTTTGTGTCTTATACCTTTATAAATTTTATTGTTTTAGCTCATTTTGTTTTATTTTTATTTTAATATACTGCAAATATAAATATATAATTTATATAATATATAATTTTAATATAAATACTAATATTTATGAAATAAAATTATTCTTCCTTAAATGAAAATTTGGGCTAAGGTAATTGGAGAAGAGAGAGTTTATTTCAAAGCTTATTTTAAAGCTTGATTTAGTGGTGTTATATAAAGGAAATTCCTCTATATTTGAATTTTCATTTAATTTTGCATGTCTTAGCATTTCCAGATAAATAAATTGAGTCCTAGAGCTTTTGATTGTCTTTTCCAAGATTATGTAGCTATTTAGTGGAGGCATGAGGCAGAAATCAGCTCTTTTACCTTGTATTCCAGTGTTCTACCACATTAGACTTCCCTCCTACATTTTACCAGTTCTGTGATTTCCTTTGGCAACAGGTTTGCATGGCGTCTCTCCATGGTACTAGAAATGTACAGAGTGCACTTGCACTTCTATTAACCACCTTAAGGGATTTCTTGCTCTTGTTCCTTTTACTCCCTCTAAACTGGGAAATAACTCTTGCAGACCTTTTAAAAGATTTTCCTAGGGGTGCCTGTGTGGCTCGGTCAATTAAGCATCTGCCTTCGGCTTGGGTCATGATCTCCAGGCCCCATGTTTGGCTCCCTGCTCAGCAGAGAGGCGGCTTCTCCTTTCCCTTCTCCCTCTGCCCCTCTCTCTGCTTGTGGTCTCTGTCTCTCTCAAATAAATAAAATCTTTTAAGAAGTTTTTTTTTTTTTTTTTAAAACAGGCAATCAAAAAGCAAGACTTCAATATGTCATCTTTTGTTTATGGTAATTTAGTTTTTGGAAAGCTTTTCAATTCGTAAGTCCCAGCTGTTTACCTTCCAGCATCCCATAAATAGCCTCACTAAAACTCAAGCAAGCTATTGTGGAGGTAACATCATGTAATCTAAAGTATGTTGGAAGTGTAGATAGCACCTCTCAATTAGTTTCCTGTTGTTGGAAATTATGTTTGAGTTTGCTTTTTCTGCAGGTATAGTTTGGGATATTCAAGTTGGAGGAGCTATTAGAAATCAGCTCTAATTTTAATATATGAAGAAACTGATAGTAGCAAAATTGAGTCTGCAAACCAGGATTCCTGAATATATATACCATGTCTTTAAAAAATTTTATTATATGCCATTATATATTATGGTATATAATATATATACCATGTCTTTAAAAAGATTTATTTTGAAATAATTATAGAGTCATAGGAAGATATTTTCTTTTTCTTCTAATTATTAAAAGCAGATTTATGGGATGCCTAGGTGGCTCAATTGGTTAAGTGTCTGCCTTTGACTCGGGTCATGATCCCAGGGTACTGGGATTGAGTCCCACATCGGGCTCCTTACTCAGTGGGGTGCCTGCTTCTCTCTCTGCCTTTTTTTCCCACTGTTTGTGCTCTCTTTTTCTCTCTCTGACATAATAAATAAATAAAATCTTAAAAAAAGAAAGATTTAACTTAATTTTTCAAAAGATGAAAATAATTCATAAGGTTTGCTGTTTTAAATACAAAAAGAATATTTTGTAACAAATCAGATAATACAGATTATTCTAAAATAAAATTAATTTCAAAAGTAAAATCTACTTACCTCCATTTTGTCTTTTTTGATAAGGTAACATTTTAGTGTGTAACCTTTTATGTGCTTTATTATCTTAGAGAAACAAATAAAATATATATACATACAGGGTTTAGATATTTATGTGGAAGTAATTGAGTTGGTCTCCAGCTTGATTTATTTATTTAATTCTAAAGATAGATTTATTTATTTATTTATTTATTTGCCCACACTGAGCAGGGAGCCTGATGTGGGACTCAATCCCAGGATCCTAGGATCATGACCTGACTTAAAGGGAGATGCTTAACCGACTGAGCCACTCAGGCATCCTCAGCTTGATTTATTTACTTTTTAAATTTTTAATCTATTTTTAAGATTTTTATTTATTTACTTGAAAGAGAGTGCAAGCGATGGGGTATGAAGAGGGAGGAGCAGAGGGAGGGGGTGTAGCAGACTCTGCAGTGAGTGGGGAGCTTGTTGTGGACCTGGAGATCACAGCCTGAGCCAAAATCAAGAATCAGATGCTTAACCGACTTTAAGTGCCCCAGGTGCCCCTCCAGCTTGCTTTAAAACAAAACCAAAAACAAAAACCTGACAACTATATAATAGACATCTTCTGATTCAAGACATCCAGTTTATGGCTCTATCATTATTTATTTAATGATTTCCCAACTGATGGACAGTGACTTTGCAGTTTTATACGCTAGGAACAGTGCTGCCAAACAGAGTAAAGTACCTGGTGCACAGGTGTGAGTATTTATGTGGGATAGATTCTAAGGTGGTATAAAGGCCTGGTTAGCAGCACAGATTCAGGGGCGAAGACTTGCTGGAATGAATCCAGGCTGTACCATTTGAGAGCCAGGCAACTTAAGGCAAGATATTTTTTGTGCTCTCATTTTCTCTGAAAGAGGAATTAGATCAGTAATAATCTTTACTTTCTGGGGAGACTAACTTCTTTGATAGGCTAATGGGGGACAAATGCTTTCTCCCTGTTTACTGACCAAAGAGGTTGATCACCTTTTCATGTGTTGTAATTATTTGTAATTCTGTGAGTTACACATTGTCTTGTGTTCTCATTTTGACTTAATTGCCTTTTTAAAATTGCTTTGTGAGATTTGTTTGTATACTCGACCTTAACTCTTCATTATAGTGAATATATCCTTTACTCTGCTGCTTGCCTTTAGTTTTGTGTTTTCTTCTTTCCACATTACTGAGTTGACCATATCTTTCTATGCAGATCTGTCATTAAAGTAGGTAGACCAGAATTTTATTATTGCTTATAAACTGGTCTATGCGTACCATATTGATTTGTAAATGTCACTGTTACTAAATATTAAAACCTCATAAATTCATGGTTCTGTTTCTAGAGTATTTAGGTTCTTTAATAGTTTGTCTATTTTTGTACCCATGTCAAATGTGTATATTATTTATTCTCCTAAAATGTGCTATGATTAAGTACTAGGTTAGTATTAAATATTTTACACATTTTTTGTCAGTATGTTTCCTGATGGTTGAAATGCCATTTTTTTCTCCAGTAGTAAATAGTATACTTTGTTTCTTCTCATGCAGGTCTTTGAAGTTCTACAGTTTAGTTCTCAGTGCTGAACTTCCTTCTCCCTTAAGTTATTATAAACTTTTGCTGCTGTTTAATAAACGTGAAGATGTCTCGCAGTCCTGATGCGAAGGAAGACCCTGTGGAATGTCCTCTTTGCATGGAGCCTTTGGAGATAGATGATATCAACTTTTTCCCTTGCACCTGTGGCTATCAGATTTGCCGATTTTGTTGGCATCGAATTCGCACTGATGAAAATGGGCTTTGTCCTGCGTGTAGAAAGGTAAATACTCTAGAGTAACTTTGTATACGGTTTTTTTGTCCCAAACATACAAGTAAGTAGATTTAAAAGAATCTACAAACCTCAGGTGATTTCATGTGTAGCATTTTTAAGATAATAATGAAGTAGAAAGATATTGTATGACCTTGGTAAAGTCATATAACCTCTCTAGTTGACCTTTAGCTCTCTTATCTGGAGAGATTTGCAGGATCAGTGGTGCTGGATATTTAAGAGAATTACGCCAGTGGAGAGGCAGTGGATTAGATAGGATAGTGTGAATTTGGAAAAACACATTCAGCAGGGAGGATAATCACTTTAATTTTCTAGTACAAAATAGAATAAAAGTTTTGATATTTATTAAGAGAGGTCATGGGTTAAAATGACAGAAATACTGCTTCAGAAGATAATAGGTACTCATTTGTTGAGTCTTCACAACGACTCTAGGCTGTAATGCTATCCGCAGTGTACATGAAACTAGGGCTTTCAAGTAACTTAACCACAGGCATCAGCTATTGGGTAGTAGGTTTGGGATTCAAACATAAATCTTTTGAGTCTTTTCTAACTCTAAATAGTTCTATGATTTTTAATATTCCTGGGTCTTGCGTAAATAAGCAGGCCCAACAGTTACAATATAGTGAGTGACTCAATAGAGTGAGTAGGATTGCTGCATTTGTATTTTGAAGGACTTTGTGATCCAGAGGTTAATGCAAATATCTTTTTTTTTTTGTCTTTGGTTTTCAGTGTCTCTTGGTATGGTTTAAACTTTTCTGTTGACTCATTTCAAAGAGCTCTTTTCATTACTACAGATTTTGAGAAAGCAGGAATGTGTTTTAGATACCTAGAATATTTAAATTTCATCTCTCAATTTCCTCATCAGAGAGATTATATCTTAGAAGGCAATGCATTATCCAGTTGTTTTTTTTAATCTAGTGGGCATGTAATATATATTACATGAATCAAAAAAGGTTAGATCTACTTAAGTGTTGAGTTTGTATATAGTATATGTAGTATATATAACATGTAATAGATATTTATAATGTATATGTATTATCTTTTTATAAGGTTAATGTATATAGTTTTGGTATTAATGTATTTTAGGAATGTGAATGAAAACTAAATGAAAATCTTAATATTAGCTTTGGTCAAAATTTGTAATAAATTTGTGTTAGTGGATTTGGAGCATTCAGTCGTATTTTAAAAATTGGCTCCTGGCCATTCCATAAGAAGACAATTATATTGAACTATTTTGTTGAAAGTCGTAATTCTCATTATAGCCAGAAACTATAAGGCTTGCAAAGTTGTTTTACTTAATAAGTTTATCTCTTTTTTTCCTTTTTGTGTGCTATGAAGAGGAATCAATAAAAAGACCACTTATTAAATAGTCATTAGAGAAAAATCAATTATTTGGGGAAATGGCAAAAAAATTCACTTCACTTTTAGGAGATTACCTAGAATCACCTTAAATTCTTAGGAAGTAGAGAAAAAAAAGTAGAAAAATTTTAAGGATAAAGCAAAATAATTTTAGCAGAGCTGGTTATGAATAAAAGTGTGCTTTTCTGGTAAGACAAGCAAGTATGAAGAATCGGAAAGGCAGTAGGCCATTGGGATCAATTTTAGGGAAGAAGCGTTAGCTTAAACATGCTGAGGATAAGGATGCTGAGAGAAGAGTAGTGGTGCTTTTAAGATCCTAAGGAAAATATCAGTGTGGTTGCTTCAGTGTTGCATTGGAACAGGATATGGATCCAGCCTAACTTTTATGCCATGTAGCAGAGACAGATGCTCTCTAGCTGAAACACTGGTTATAAATTTGGGTCAGAGCCTTAAGTTGGGTGGAGATACCCTGGAGGAACTAGGACCTCCTATGCTCAGAAGATGAATTATTGTTATACTCTGTCCACCAGTTTGTCCTCTTTGCAGTCACAAAAGAGCATCCTGCAGTAGACAGGAATAGCATTTATAGACTAGTTGACAGAGTTCTTTCATGTAAAAACATGTTAAGAACAAAGAATTAGCAGACATTTCAGGAATACCAGCATCAGTACCAAAAATCAGTAAATAAAAGAACCTAACAGAAGTAAGCAAACAGAAAGAAACATTTAAAAGTGTCATTGGTGCTTCTCAAATGAAAAGAGAGTGGCATATCTATGTTGTAGAAGGAATATATTTTAAAGAGCAGATTAGAGATCTTGCAAATGAGCAGTCTTATGGGTGGGCTGAGGAACAGAATGTATAAAGTTCAAGAATTGTGTTGTGAGGTAATTTCAACATTTGGAGGAGATTTGGTGGTTGAATTAGTAAGAAACATATACAGATCTAATCAGACAGTTAACTCTAGGGGAAACACAAAGTAATCATATTATGCTGCAATGGCTCAGATATGTTTTAGGGGTTGAGGTTTTTTTTTTCTTCCATACAGATATATTAGAGCATCATTTGTAGAAAAGACTCTTTTTTTTAAAGGTTTTATTTATTTATTTTTATTTTTATTTTTTAAAGATTTTATTTATTTATTTGACACACAGAGAGAGAGATCACAAGTAGGCAGAGAGGCAGGCAGAGAAAGAGCGGGGAAGCAGGCTCCCTGCTGAGCAGAGAGCCTGATATGGGGTTTGATGCCAGGACCCTAAGAACATGACCTGAGCTGAAGGCAGAGGCTTAACCCACTGAGCCACCCAGGTGCCCTGGTTTTATTTATTTATGTGTGTGAGAGAGAGAGAGAATGAGAGAGAGAGAAAGAAAGAGTGCATGAGAGGGGAGAAGGTCAGAGGGAGAAGCCCACTCCCTGCTGAGAGGGAGCCTGTGGGGAGAATCCATCCTAGGACTCCAGAATCATAACCTGCACTGAAGGCACAGGTGTCTCAATCAACTGAGACACCCAGGCGCCCTAGAAAAGAGTCTTTACTATTGAATGGTTTTGAACTCTTTCTTAAAAATCAGTTGCTCATAAATGTGTAAGTTCATTTCTAGAATCCATCCATGTCCATCTGCAGACGATTGTTTCTATCCTTATGCCAATACCACACTGTCTTGATTACTCTAAGTCTTAAATCACTTTAATCTAAGTGATAAATCTTTCAACTTTGTTATTCCTTATAGAATTTATTTTGGGCCTCTTAAGACTTTAGCATTTCCACATAAGCTTTTTAATTAGTTTGTAATTTTGTGCAAAATACCTACTGGGCTTTTGATTGAACTTGTATAAACCAATCAATTTGAAAAAATGACATCTTGAAAATGTTGGCTTATCTAGTTCATAAATAAGGTTTATCTTTCCAGTTTTCTAGGTTTTAAACATTTATAAAGCAATGTTCTGTAGTTTTCAGCATATGGAGTAGTATAGCATGTTTTGTTATATTTATCTGTAACTATTTTATGTTTTCTGAGTTTCAGCATGTGATATTTAAAAAATTCCATTTTCAGTTCATATATAGAATAATTGATTTTGTTAAATAGATTCCTTAGGTTTTTCTACATAAATGATCATGTCTTCTGTGAATAAAGACAATTTTACTTCTTCTTTTCCGACCTTTATGTTTTTAAATGATTTTTCTTGCCTTATTGCACTGGGTAAGCCCTTTAGTAGAACATTGGAATAAAAGTGTTAAGAACAATTATCTTTCTTCCCACTTTAATAGAAAGGCATTGAGTATTTTACAATTAAGTATGTTATTAAGCTGTGAGGTTTTTTGTTTTTGATTTTTTAAAAGATTTTATTTATTTTATTTGAAAGACAGATTACAAGTAGACATAGAGGCAGGCAGAGAGAGAGAGGAGGAAGCAGGCTCCCTGCTGAGCAGAGAGCCCGATGTGGGGCTCGATCCCAGGACCCTGGGATCATGATCTGAGCCGAAGGCAGAGGCTTTGACCCACTGAGCCACCCAGGTGCCCCTAGCTGTGAGTTTTTTGTAGATTTTTAAAAATCAGGTTGAGGACATTTTCCTTGCTGAGGGTTTGGGTTTTTAATCACAAGTGTGCGTTGCATTTTGTCAGATGCCTTTTCTGTTTCTTTTGAAATGATTATGTGTTTTCTTCTTCATTCTGTTGAAATGGTGATTTAGGTTGATTGATTTTTGAGTCAACCTTCCCTTCCAAGGATAAACCTCATTTGATCATGATATGGTACCCCTTTTCTTTTCAATTTGCTAATGTTTTCAGAAAGATTTTTATTATATATTTGAGGGAGTTTTTGTTTTGCTTTGGCAGCAGATCATGTATTTGTTTAAACAGATAAGCATTATTATTACATGTGTCCAGTAGTTCCAGTAGCTTCAGTGTGTGAGGAATGTTTTTACTTGTTATTGTTGATGTCGTTTTCTTTCTTTATGTGCTTGGTTATATCTGTGCCTGCTTCCTGGCTGTTGTCACTGAATTATTTGTAGGGTTGTCCAGAGCCCAAGGTATATTTGCCCTCCTCTAGAGAAATTTTGATTTGGCTTCTGCTGGACCCTATAAACAGTGCCATTGGGGATTCCTCAAGCATAATAGTCGCAGGTGAGGCCAGTGAGGCCAAGTATTAAGGTCTTAGGTCTCTAGGATGCAAATCTTCCATGAGATTGGTTTCAGCAACTTCTTCAGGATGTTTTTCTTCTTGTTTTTTTTTTTTTTTTTTAATCTTATTCTGACCTCTCTGTAGTTTGTTCTTATCCTGACACTGAAAGAGCCTTTTGGGGACAGGGCTGGGTTTCAGCTTAACATGGGATTGAGTCCCCCAAAGACTTGTCACCTTGGGCTGACCCTAGGCTTTGAATGCTGACCCTCCCTCCCCATTTGTTGTTACACAGACTTTACACTTATCTCTCTGGATTTTGACTTTTATACAGAAATTGGCTTGGGACTTCCCCACTGCAGATCATTATTGTTTCTAAGATACTGGTTAAAAAACAAACATTATATAGTATTTTTCATTGTTTCTAGGAGAAGGAAAAGTTAAAGCTATGAATGCATTTATTGGAAAACAAAGAACAAAAAATGAATTTCTAGCTTATTTCTAGGTTAAGAAACCAAAAAAGAATAGTAAACATTGTGTCAGTAGAAGCAGGGATTAAGCAGAATTTGCTGAAATAGAAAATAAGTAGTATTTCAATAGAAGTTAGATCCGGTTCTTTGAATAAAATAATATAAACAATATGATATAAACAATAAAATAATCAAACTCTTGGCAAGTTTGATCAGAAAATAAAGAGAAAAGACAAAGATACATTAGAAATGAAATGAAATGGAAGTGGGAGGGACACCTGGGTGGCTCAGTGGGTTAAGCCTCTGCCTTCAGCTCAGCTCATGATCTCAGGGTCCTGGGATCCAGCCCCCAGGCTCTCTGCTCCGTGGGAGGCCTGCTCCACTGCCCCCCCCAACCTGCCTCTCTGCCTACTTGTGATCTATCAAATAAATAAATAAAATATTTAAAAAAGAAATGAAAGTGGGACCATAAATACACACATGGAAAAAAATTAAGTGATTACACTAGAGACTGTAAACCATCATAATTAATAGTTTGGCAATTTATCATCAAATTAACACTATTAAAATATTTTATACATTAAAACTGGTTCTTCACAGTTGTCATATTTTGTATTAGTTTGATATATAAAGAAAAATTTCCTGCTTGTACTTTTTCATTTGATGCTGTATTCCTGGAAAATTAAGTTTAATATATGTGTTTCAGTCAAAAAGTAAACCATATGTATTTTTTCATCTCCCAGTTTTAGTCTTCCTCCCTTGCTCATTGCTTTGTATCAGCTTGTTAATTTTCTGTCATTGGGTTTGTAAAGTAGCTATTTATGATGGTATGTGTGTGGTGGAGAAGCTGTCATGGAATGCATGCTTTCCAACTTTTTCTGGAACCTTGAAAAGTTAAGGTTTTTTTTTAAAAGGAAAATTAACCATGCTGAATTAAATTCTCCATTCTATAGAGTAGCTTGGCGTTCATTTGGTAGATATTTATTGAGTACCTAAAATATGCACTACTAGCTTTATATTTCATCCTGGAGAAAGACTTAAGGTCATGCAAAAGTCACAGCAGTTACCAGGTCAGCTGTTTTATATGCCTCCTACTCAGAATTCAGTTGCGGTATGCCAGATAGGACCAGTTAGCTAGAAGGTTCAGATTTTTATTTTATTATTTTTATTTTATTATTTTTATTCAGACTTAAAAAGATTTTATTTATTTATTTGACAGAGAGAGAGAGAAGGAAGGAGAGTTCAAGCAAGGGGAGTGGCAGGCAGAGGCAGAGGGAGAGGGAGAAGCAGGCTCCCAGCCTGATGGTAGGGCTCGATTCCAGGACCCAGGGACCATAACCCAAGCCCGGGGCAGACACTTAGCCGACTGAGCCACTCAGGTGTCTCTATTCGATTTTTATTTTTATTTTTTTTTTAAAGATTTTATTTATGTATTTGACAGAGAGATCACAAGCAGGCAGAGAGGCAGGCAGAGAGAGAGGAAGAAGCAGGCTCCCCGCTGAGCAGAGAGCCTGATGTGGGGCTCGATCCCAGGTCCCCGAGATCATGACCTGAGCCGAAGGCAGCGGCCCAACCACTGAGCCACCCAGGCGCCCCTCTATTCAGATTTTTAAATGTGGAAATCAAATGGTCTGGGTGCTTGCGTCCTCCAGGACCACTAAGAATTATGTCTGAATATTTAAGAACAGGATTTTTGGAGACCTTATGACATTACCAGTAGAAGCTGAGGAATATAAAGAGAGGTCTCACTTTTTTAATTGCCTTCATCATTAATCTTAGTGTGTCCACAAATTTGAGGGGTTTTGTTTTTGTGTTTTACTTACGTATGTAAAGATTAAAGTACCTTTATGTTAAAAGCATAGCAAGATTTCAGGCTTTTGAATACTGTCTCCACTCTACCTTGTTCCTTCTTTTTTTCTTGACAACATCACTGTTAATCCCTACTCCTATATTCTGATAGGCACAATTTCCTATTTCTGGGATCTATTCATATACACTTAGATATGATTATATTTAATGTGTCCCCATCTTTCATTTATTATTAACTATTTCTTAGTGGGGAGGGGCAGAGGGAGAGGGAGAATCTTAAGCAGGTTCCACAACCAGCATGGAGCCCAATGCAGGACTCAGTTTCACAATCCTGAGATCATAACCTGAGGTAAAATCAAGAATTGGATAATTTAGCGAACTAAGCCACCTACGTACCCCTGTTTTTTATTAGTAGTAATAATAAGTGACTTATTGAATGCTTAAGTGTAGGAAACAGTTTTAATCACTTTATAAATATATATCTTTTCTAACTCTTACAGGAACCCTCTTAATAATGTACTGTGATTCCTCTTTTACAGAAGAGATGACCGAGGCAGGCAGGTCACAACTTATGGCCAAGGTCTCTCAGATAGTAAAGAGAAGCCAAGATTCAAAGCCAGGCAGTAGATTCCACAGCTCTCATTCAGGCCACCAGTACCCTTGGCATTAGTAGTAGGAATGCAAACAGTATTGTAATGACAAGAAGGGGGGGGGGATTGCAACAGTGTAATTGCTAATGTTTATTGAGGGATTACTGTGTGCTATTCACGATAATAATGGCTTTATGAGAGTTATATAACTGTTAAACCAGACTTTAAGATCATTTTCATCTTGAGGATGCTGACTTTCATTAACTTGCTTAAGTCCATGTGGCTAGTAATTGTTGGAAATTAAAGTCAAGCTCCTGAGCCAGAGTATCTATGGATTGTTGCTTATTTGCCCATTTCTGTTCCTTTTAGATGAACAATGAATTAAAGAATAAATACATCATTAATCTTCTAGTGCACAGAATGTTTTCAAGAAGTATTTGTGGATTGTAATATATAAACCTATGTTTGGATGAGATAACTTACACTCTTTGCCTCTTACACGGGACCCTGGAAGCTTGCTTTTCCTGTCAACTCTGCTAGACACTATGGGGAATACCATGATTGTATTTTTTAAAAAATATTTTATTTATTTATTTGACAGAAAGAGAGCACGAGTAGGCAGAGGGAGAGGGAGAAGCAGACTTCCTGTCCAGCAGATAGCCTGATGCAGGACTCGATCCCAGGACCTTGGGATCATGACCTGAGCTGAAGGCAGATGCTTAACTGACGGAGCCACCCAGGCGCCCCACGATTTTTTATTTTATTTTTTTAAATTATAGAACTTTTGGTGGTGTTTTAAGTGTTAATAATACTAAAAGTAGTCTGTGCTAAACTCTAAAAAAATAAGTGTTTTAAAAACTATTTTATCTTTAATCTATTAAATAAAAATATTTCAGGCAATTACAAGATTTAGAAAAAGGGAGGTGAAACAACCACATACCAATAATCCAGAATGATAATGGTTATTCATATATCTTATTTCTTTCCTTATTTAATGGTGAGTTCTGTGTTTTGTGCTTAAAGCCATATCCAGAAGACCCAGCAGTTTATAAACCACTTTCCCAGGAAGAATTGCAAAGGATAAAGAATGAGAAAAAACAGAAACAGAACGAGAGAAAACAGAAAATATCAGAAAACCGCAAACATTTGGCTAGTGTACGTGTTGTACAAAAAAACCTCGTCTTTGTTGTAGGTCTGTCTCAGCGCCTAGCAGACCCAGAGGTAAGTCCTCTTCCGTTTTCTTTGTCACCTTGACATTTTTTCTTTTTTGCCTATCCTATTTGGAAATAACAGCTGACCTTGCCTATTTGCAGGATTCCCCTGAAATTATTAAAACTTAGGAGAGAATGGGAAAAGATTTTTTAATTATCTCTAAGGATCCAATGACCAGTTTTGATCTTAGGCAAGTGTCTTAATCTTTCTTGGCCTCATTTTCTTTAGTTGTAAAACGAGGCAGTTGAACTAGACCTCTGAAATCTCCTTTAGTGCTCATAATCTATGAAAGTTGGATAATGGTTGTTTTGCTATTCAGGCTAACATGTGACATGAGTACTCAGGTTCTTTTTTTCTGTAGCTATATAAGGGGTTCACAGTGGACATGCAGTTACGTAGTGCAATCCCACTAGAGATCTGTACTTTTTTTTTAATCCTGTCCACATAGTGATTCTTGGTTATTAAACAGTTAGAGACCTGCTGCTACACTGTACCATCATTCTATATTCATTCATTTTAATCCAATTTTGGGGAAAGATTTGATGATTTCTTTGTCATTTGTTTGGAGGCAGGGGAGGCCTTAACACTTTTGTTCATTTCTTCTTTTTTCTTTTTCTCCTTTCACCACCTGCATTGTAAGGGTAAAGTTGAGCTCATAATATTCCCTGGTGCCCTTGGATGTACATCTGCTAATTGTCAGTTTCTGATTAGGAGGCGCTAACTAGATTGATAGGAGAGCAGGTAGAAGCCGATTGACAGCTAGAGTGTTTCCTTCAGCAGGAGAGAGTTGGATTTGGGAGAGCTTCCAGAAGTACTCCTTGAAAAGGGTTTGGAGTAACGCTTGTCGTCATGGTACCCATAAGAGGGAGGATTATAGTGAATATGCTTAGGGAGGTGGTAATCTTCAGACTTGGCTAAGTGGGCAAAGACCCCAGAGGAAGGAAATTTAAGGACTCTAAAAATTGATTTTCTAACAGTCAATATAGATAAATAATGCATATTTACAAATGATGAGTTTACTATGTAATTGAGACTGTGAAGGGGTCAGAATCAGTAGAAGAGAAAGTCAGGGAGACCTTACTAAGAAGCCTTTATCATTGATCATTGGCAATAATATCACCGGCACTTCCAGAATTGCTTAGAATTAAGTCCAGGGATACTGGTATTAGTGGGTGACATTAATCCTTCAGGAGACCAGGTTCTTTCCAAAACCAAAGGGGGCTGATCTAGAGTTCTACAAGAAAAGACTTCAGTAAGAGCTGTTAAGGATGAGAGCTCATTTTAGGCCTGTGACTGAACCTCAGCAGCCAGTTCTTTCTTTTTGTTTTTAATTCCTCAGGCAGGCAGATCCCAGTTCCCCTGTGACCATTTTCTTGAATACCACAACTTTATACACTAGTCCTTCTGTTCTCCCCTTTCAACTCTGCCTTTTTTCTAATCAGAGGGCATTTCTTGCCTTTGCAAGTTTTTTATTTTATCTGTCTCTGTTTACTCCTTCTAATCTTATTGATTAGAACCTACTTTGGCATTTCTGAAACTGCTGTTCCAGTAAACTAGTGGAACTTTTGATTTCACAACTCCTAGGTATGCATGTACTTGATTTTGTTAATACATCCTGCCTGGATCCTGTCACCCATAGTACTGGAGGCATATGGGGAGCAGCACCTGAAAGCTGGCTAAAATCGAGCTCTAGTCTCAGTCTGGTGTCTCCTGTCTCCTCTTCAGATTCCGTGATTTGTTCTTACTTACATAGAGGCTTCTTTCTTCCACTTCAAATGACATGACTCCAGTAACATTAATCTGAAGAAGTATTACACAGAAAATAATTAATCTAGGTGGTGACTAGTGAGAGAGGGTACTTTATCTTGAATTTAAACGTGCCCTTAAAAAACATTCTACTTTTTTTATACTTTTGAAATCATTGTTGCTTGTTGAGAGGATAGGCAATTTTTTAAAACATTGGTTTCTCTCATTTATTTCTCTTAAAACTCTAGAAGACCAGTGTTTTATTTATTCAGTCTTAATACTTCTAAAACATAATATAACAAATTCTCTTAATTTATTGCATAGTCTTTTCAGCTTGGAAAATTTGAAGTTGGCTTTATTAGAAAACTTGGTTTCAAGTTGTTAGTGTAACTTTCAGGTCAGAGAAGATCCCAATTTACTTATTTTTGGATGATGAACAATTTGATATTTGAGTGAATTCCTTTTAGAAAAACAGAAGAGTTGAGGAAAAATTCAGGCTTATTTTGAAAATGACTTTTGTGGGGCGCCTGGGTGGCTCAGTGGCTTAAACCTCTGCCTTCTGCTCAGGTCATGATCTCAGGGTCCTGGGATCGAGCCCCACATCGGGCTCTCTGCTCAGCAGGGTGCCTGCTTCTCTCTCTCTCTCTGTCTGCCTCTCTGCCTACTTGTGATCTCTGTCAAATAAATAAGTCAAATCTTTAAAAAAAAAAAAAAAGACTTTTGTACATCAGAAAACTTAATACCAGGATTGATGGTCAAATGTATTCATTTATCAATCAATAAAAAAACCTATTTTACTTATTTTTTAATATTTTTATTTGAGCGAGAGAGTAAGCGTGAATGAGGAATAGAGGGAGAGGAAGTAGCAAACTCCCCACTGAGCAGGGAGCCCACCATGGAACTTGATCCCAGGATTCCAGGATCATGACCTGAGTGGAAGACAGATGCTTAACCGACTGAGCCACCTGGGGGCCCCCCCTAAAAAACTATTTTAGAAGATATGGTAGGTAGTTAGAGGCAGTGATTAGGGGTAATTATCTTCCAAATCCTGAAATTGCAATTTGCTGGAACCTAATTCATTCATTTTATATTAACTATTGAATACTTATCATGTTTTAGGTACTTTGATGTTGGAAATAAAATAATTTAGCAAGCCAGACACAGTCTGTACCTAAACTAACAGACTATTGGTAAGACAAGATTTAAGTACTTTTTTTTTTTTTTTTAAGATTTTTATTTATTTGAGAGACAGAGAGCACAAGTGTGGAGGAGAGGGAGAAGCATGCTCTCTGTTAAGCAGGGAGCCCAATATGGGGCTTGATCCCAGAACTCTGGGATCATGACCTGAGCTGAAGGCAGACGCTTAACCAACTGAGCCACCCAGGTGCCCTGAATTGAGGTACTTGTAAGTGTGCTGGGGATTTATAATCAGGGAAGTACAAAAAGTTTTTTGGGGAACATTTAACAGTAGGAAACTTGGCTAGTATAGAAATCCACAAAAAGCCTCCCAGAGGAAAGGATAATTAAGAATTATTACAGAGGCAGCCTGGGTGGCTCAGTGGGTTAAACCTCTGCCTTGGCTCAGTTCATGATCTCAGGGTCCTGGGATCGAGTCCCGTATTGGGCTCTCTGCTCAGCAGGGTGCCTGCTTCCTCCTCTCTCTCTCTCTCTGCCTGCCTCTCTGCCTACTTGTGATCTTAAAAAAAAAAAGAAAAAGAGAAAATTACTAGAGATTGGCTAGGCAGCAAATAAGGACAGGAGTGTCCCATGTATGTGGTGGTCCAAGAGAGCAGCTTGTTTGAGGAACTAAAAGACTTTATAAAGACAGAACCATGTTATTTTACAAATCAGAAATTGAGGCATAGGGAAATTAAGTGACTTCATTATGTGACCTGAAATCATGCAGCTATTTCATAGCAGAGCCAGGACTAAGAACCACCCCTCTTCCCAACCCACCAGTTCTTTAAAGGTCCTGTTCCAGTATATTTTACACTGATAATTGGTCTTTTGTTCATCCATTCACCTAATTTATCCATTCATCCCTTCTTTCTCTGCTGACCAAATTTTTATTTTCTCTGTAGTATCCATGAACACTTGACTGTGTTCCCAAAGAATATATAGGAAGACATTAGGCATGCAATTGGGCATTTATAATTCTGTCATGTGGCCTTTTGTATTCTATATTAGTATTAAAGCCAGCTCACTGAAGTAAATATATAATATTGAATATATGGATATTCAATATCCATATATATGAATATGATATTGGATATATGAATATATGGATATCCATATCCATATATATATATATATATATATATATATGAATATATGGATAATGTGGATATGAAGGGTGCTTTACCTACTCCCCATACTTCTTAATAACTAGAATGCTCTTTTGCTAGTTGTATGTTTAGGTAGAATTTGGAGTATTTAACTTAATATAGGAAGTTTAAATTATTTGAATTTCCCTTGCTGGGACAAGCTATTTCTTATCAGTCATAGGCCATTTGCTAATACTTTGAGGCCCACCAATGTTCTTTATCCATGTAATTCTTTTTGTTCAGTGCTAAAACAAATTATTTTTCGGTTAACATTTATTGAGTACCTACAGTGTGCTGGGCAGTATGTAAGACACCGAGTATACACTGACCAATACAAAAGTAGCCCTTGCTTATTTTCAAACTAACCATTTAACATAACATGAGAAGTACTCTGTGCTATGGAAGCACAAGAGAGAGCACCCAATCTTGTTGGGGAGGTATGTACTCTCTTGCTGTCTTTGGGGCAAAGTGCTTCTGGTCCAGGAACTGTACAGATTCTTCAGGATGAGAAAGATCTCGGTCTGCAAGTGATTTGTTTGGAAGATTAGAGTGCAGTGGTGAGAGATGAGGCTGGTGAGGTAAGTAGTAACACACTATGAAGGGCTTTCTAACTGTGCGAAGGAGTTTGTACTTTATTCTAAAGGCAGTGGGAACCTATTGAATGTTCTTTCTTTCTTTTTTTTAAAGATTTTATTTATATATTTGACTCAGAGAGACACAGTGAGAGACACAGGGGAGTGGGAGCGGGAGAAGCGGCCTTCCTGCTAAGCAGGGAGCCTGATGTGGGACTTGATCCCAGGACCTTGGGGTCCTGACATGAACAGAAGGCAGCCGCTTCAGGACTGAGCCACCCAGGCGCTCCCCTGTTGAATGTTCTTTAGATCAATGACATGAATAGATTTGTGCCTTGAAAATAATCATTCTGGCTCCACTGTTACATGTCAGTATAATTATATACAAGTTATTATGTTGTATTGAAGATGTTATACCCAGATACTGGCTAGAAACTATTTCCATAAGTGAGTGGTTTTCAACCTTATCAGAGCTAGTACCTGTTTTTAAAAATATTTTGTAACACTCTTTGACTTTTATGAAGTGATTTCATGAGATAAATAAAAAGAATAAAAAGGAAATAATTTATAAAAAGACTGTTTCTACATGTAGAATTTGGGTACCAGTACTCTAGTACTCTACCTTGCTACGCAAGGTGTGGTTTCTGAGCTGGTAGATTAGTATCCCGTGGGTGCTTATTTTGTAAACTCAGGCCCTGCTTCAGAGCTACTGGATCTGAATATGCAATTTAACTAGATGCTCAAATGATTTGTATGCATATTCACGTTTGGGAAGTACTGTTTTTAAATATACAATAAAGTAGTAAGATGCTTGCAAAATCACTGTGAATGTGATACCTAGAAAGGCAGATTGTTATAGGTGTATGTATTGGCAATCCAGATAGTAGGAAGAGCCAGTGATGTGATTTTTCTGGAATAACTCTTGATATAATTCTGAACAAATCACCTGTAGTCTTCCCTTAATTATGTATTATTTGCTTTCTTATAGATACAACATATGGCGGAACTGTAGGGAACTACTTTTGAGTTTATATATAATGTGGAATTTGTTTCTAGGTTCACATAATTATAAATAGGCTTCTCAGCTATATGAATGTCTTGTAGGATATTCAAAAGTTCTACAGGACAATTCTTTATTGTGCAGGGCGAGCCAGAGCATTGTAAGCCATTCCTGGCTCCCATCCACTGAACATAAGTATCACCTCCCAGTCACTTTGACAACCTCCCCCAATAAAAGCTCCCACAGATTTTTAAAAATGCTCCCTTGAATGGTGCCTTCATTGAGAGCTACTACCATAAACTCACAGGGGATTTGAGATGCTGATGCAGCACAGCATATGACCAGCCTTAACTCTTGAAGCAGATACTTTGACTCTGAAGCCCTGTGCTGAGTTGGTGTGCATCTACTTGGAATATTGAGTGCAGTTCTCAACTCTATTAGCCAGGAAGCTTTTGAACAGAAACTCTTCCCTACTCATCAGCCCTGAGACTTCGCTGTGTACAACCTGGGAGTCATTGCTTTTGCCATTAACAGTCTCATTTGTCTTGGGGGATTTGGTGGAAAAAAGATTGAAAACAAATACAGTCACCTCATCTTATAATCCATTAAAATTGGCTATAGAAAACATAACAGCTTTATGCTTATAAGAACCTAAAATAAAATGTGGTAAAAATAATTATGTTAATTAATTTGAAAACAGTTAAGAATTGATGGTACCTCAGCCAGACAGTTCAAATCCTTGATTCTGTCAAGTGCAGAACATAGTAGCTAAGTTGTAAGTATGTGAGAATGTTATCAAATTAAAGTGTTTGAAAAGAATACTTTGCACACACGTGGATGGCAACACACAGAAA
Organism: Mustela nigripes; assembly: GCF_022355385.1. Taxonomy (NCBI): domain Eukaryota; kingdom Metazoa; phylum Chordata; class Mammalia; order Carnivora; family Mustelidae; genus Mustela; species Mustela nigripes. The sequence continues at coordinate 17,434,897 of NC_081560.1, forward strand.
GGTCTATAGGTAATATAGGTCTATAGGTAAATTCTAGGAAAAGTACAGAATTTAATTTTGAAGTAGCAAATTACAGGAGAGGTTTTTGTATCAAGGTATGTAGTAGTCAAATAAACTAAGGTCAAGTAAGTTTGTAAGAGAAGTTAAATGAGTACATGAAGTGATCACAAAGGAAGTGACACAGGTACGAGGGGGAATAACCACCAAGAAGTAACCAAGTAATGGAGAAAGAAATGTATAAATTTGTTTCCTAATATTTTTTCCATCCATCACCACATATATGTCATTTACCAGGAAAAAGGAGGAAAAAAACAGGAGATAATCAAGAAGTGGTAAAATTAACACAAAGAAACTTAAGTACACACACACACATACACACACACACACACACACACACACACACAGTGATAAATCATGAAGGGTAAGGTTGAGCAATATTGTTACCATATTTGCAATTTGTAGCTTTAATGTAATATATCAAATGTTTTATACAATAGATTTATGACTAAAGACTCTAATATGTCTGTTCTTGAGTTTCTGTCTCTGTTTAATACATGATTATTTTGGTCATTGTTTTGAGAATTACTTTTTTATAAGGATTATCTATTAATGAAAATATGGTTAAGATATTTGATCTGTTTGGTGTATCTTCACACTATGAAGATAAGATCCCATGGATTATTGGTGCAGTTATGAGAACATAGTACACAATACCAAACTTAGTGTGTCTTAGTTTCCATATAGTGGGTCAATAAGAAATAGCTTTTAGACTGTTGATGATTTCCTGTGGGTTAATCACACAAATTGTAATTAGAACGTGTCACATTTATTAGAAAACTTTAAAAGTTATTTTCCTTTCACTGAAGAGGGATGGTGTATGTCCCCATTATAAGGATAACATTGATGAAAATGGGGACACATTATACCTTATTTCTTCTTCTTTTATAGGTTTTAAAACGACCAGAATATTTTGGGAAGTTTGGTAAAATACATAAAGTTGTCATCAATAATAGCACATCATATGCAGGCTCACAGGTAACTAATTATAGGGATTTTTGCCTTTCCTCCCTGTGGTCTAGGCTTGACCTGGGCTATTCAGAAGGAAAATCTGCTTTCTGGGAGTAGAAAAGCCTGAGGGTCAAGGATTTAAGCAGTGTTAGTGACCTCTACTGGTGGGGTGGGGGAATTTCTGGTGCTTATTTGACTTCAGGACTTAACAGTGAATTGATTGTAGTAAGAAATGGTAAAACAAAGATTAAGTGATGGTTTGAGGGGGAGGGGGAGTTGAGTCTATTATCAGGCAGTGTAATAATTAGGTGATGATTTCTAATAAACTTAATAGAGCATCTTTGTTATGCTGGTATTAGGAGACAGAATAGTCTTACAAATTGGATTTATTTTGGGGAGAACATAATTTGACACAGTGTCTTGAAGTTTTTTTTTTTTAAATCTAACTTTCAAAGTTTGTTGTAACCTAGACGAGCCTGTCAAATGACTTTAGAAAAATAAATACCAAGCCAGAGATGATATTTTATCCATATTATATTTTAGTCTACTTAAAATCAGATAAGTATGATTGTTTTAAGATGAGCTATTACATGGTTTAATCAAAGCTACTACTATTTCTGATTATGGTCATTATTATTAATGATAATAGTAGTAAAGACTTTTAGAATTCCCTAGGCAGGGTGCAAAGGAATTGTTTTTTTCTTGAATTTGAAATTAGTAACCGTGTGTTTTCACTTTAGGGTCCAAGTGCCAGTGCTTATGTAACCTATATCCGGTCAGAAGATGCTCTCAGAGCCATACAGTGTGTCAACAATGTGGTAGTAGATGGCAGAACACTTAAGGTAATCTGGCCTCTTGATTGTTTTTAAGGGGGAAGAGATTAAATGTAGTAAAAAGGGGAGACTCTTAGCATTTGCTCATTACATTTGGAGGGAGTCTGTTTGAAGATTGCTTCTTAAACATCCGTACTAACTTATGACCGCTAATTTGTTTACTTCCAGCTTATGTAGGGTCTTGTTTTACCAGGTAGGAATAAACACATTCATTATTAGGTGATGATCTTTAAAAATCTGTATTTACACATAGTCTTATTTTGTGAAAATAGGATCTATTATTCTTATCAGAAATAGATAATGATTCTAATTTGTCATCCTTAAAGATTTGGCCATTGATCAGTTAAGGTTTGAGTAAAGGGTTGCACTAAGCCATGCTTGATATGAATGGAGAGAGGATGGCCTAACTAGAAAAAAGAATTTGCTTAGGTGCCTAACTTCTGTAACATGGAATAGGTTTTGTATGTCTTCTCTAGGGAATATGATTTGGGTACTCAAGTTCTGGAAAACCTAACTGAGGTGCTTTCTTTAGTTCTCCCAAAGAAGCATCATTTTTAATAGATGCTGCTAGCAGCAATAGTTTAGTTCTCCAGTGTTCAGAGTCATACTTCTCTTCTTGTTTTGTCATGTCTGTGCCTCATTTGAGGTGAAGTGAAAATACCAATTCACATTTTGGGTCCTTCCCCTCCCCCTCTTTCTGCAGGCATCTCTAGGTACAACAAAATACTGCAGTTACTTCTTAAAGAATATGCAGTGTCCAAAGCCTGACTGCATGTATCTACATGAATTGGGGGATGAGGCGGCCAGCTTCACGAAAGAGGAAATGCAGGTAGTAAATTAATGTGAATTATAAACTTTGCAGAAAAGGAAGTATTGTTCTTTATAAATTAAAATTTCAAAAGCAAAAACTGGGGATTAAAAAAAATTATTATTAAAGTAGCATTTTCCAAATAGTGTTCCATGGAATGTCAGTTCTACAGAATATTGTTCTATTAAAAATGGATCTGTAATCCATTAAGTTTGAAAATGCTAGATTAATGAAGATAAATAGTTTTATTTCCTGCAGGACTTCTCAGAGTCTTTAATATGCTAATACATATCCAAGAAGGGAATGTACAGTCAGAACTTAATTGACCAAGGAAAGCATTTTGGTAAATGCTACTTTAGGGGGAATATCAACAAATTGGAAGCTAAGTGGATTACTGTAATTATGAGAGTTTTTCCTTCCCAGTTTCCACTCTTTATAGAACATGCTAGAAGATAATAACCTATCAAATATTGCTGATAACCTAACATTTTTATAAAATGATTCTCCTCATGAAAGTGTACAATGAGTCAGTGTCCTGTGAAGGTGGATTGAAGGTTTATTATCCTGTGTTCTTTTTTATATTTTCTATTCTCTGGTCTCCTTTCAACTTGTAGTATTATAAACATGATTTTACAAGTAAAATTGTTGACCATATGCATATTAAATAAGGATTATACCAAAGCACAATGCTGCACTTCCCTATTATAGATGAGGACATCAGATTGTTGCTGTGGACTTTTGCTGTAATACTTCTCATTTAGAAGATAGAGGGCCGTTGATTGCTACCTTGGGCTCTCCAGGTCAAACTAGAGAGAGTCTGGTAGGGTCTCTGTTAAGAGCATATTGTTAAAATGAAATCTTTCCCCTTTTTCACTTGGAGTTATTTCAAACTTAAATCCCATTATAATTGATTCATTGGAATTTCTCGATCGTGTTTCTTTATGGTCTAAAAACAATGTTAAAATAAGGTCTCTGTGGGCGCCTGGGTGGCTCAGTGGGTTAGGCCGCTGCCTTCGGCTCAGGTCATGATCTCAGGGTCCTGGGATCGAGTCCCGCATCGGGCTCTCTGCTCAGCAGGGAGCCTGCTTCCTCCTCTCTCTCTCTCTCTCTGCCTGCCTCTCTGCCTACTTGTGATCTCTCTCTGTCAAATAAATAAATAAAATCTTTAAAAAAAAAAAAAAATAAGGTCTCTGTGATATTTAATGGGGAGAGATGACTTCTTATTTAATAAATGCTTCTTGATTTTTTTTTTCTTTTTTTGGGTGAAACGTTGTGAGTAGAATCTAAGGTCACATCATTCCAGAATAAATTTTGACATGTAGAGAACATGCATTACTCATGCTACTGTTATATTGAAAATTTCTGCCAAAGAATTTCTAAGCCCTAGTCGATCTCATTTTTGAGTAATCCTGAATTATAAACGAAAATGGACAGACAGTCCCATGGAACTGACTTGTAATGGGATTTAACCTGTCTTTCTGGACTGCCCCTGTAAAATCATTTGATTATTAGTTTTAGTGCTTAGTTGCTAATGAAAGCCATAAGTCTCCTGAAGTATTGATTGCAGAAAATAATTTCAAGGCTTTTCATGTTTTAAAGATGTAACATCCACATCTCCTATATTTTTTTCTTAATAATTTAAAATTCATATTGTGATGAATTCATCTGCTCTTTATGTGAGTTTAAAATTAATTTGAAAAGAGGTTTCTTTATTGAAACGGTTCCTCTTATATAGAAAGGAAATTTGAACAAATTATGTCATGGCAAAAATCAGAAGATCTTTCCTTGTTATTGCATAATTAAAAATTTGGTACCATATGAAATATTTATAGATCCATTTGAAACAGGCAGGAGCCCCCTTGGAACAGGGCACAGTGCGCTGTGCAGTGTATATAACACAGTTCTACTTGATTAGGTGACGTTGGCCTTGCTTGTTTTTACTGTCTTGTGTTTTTTTGATCTGTCCCATTCTGGGTTTGGTTTTCCTGTAACATCTAGTTAGACCACACTTTAAAATAATTAAACAATCCTGAAGGTAAGTAAAAATGTCATTTCAGTCATGATTTACATGCGAGTAGTAAAAAGTTTTTCAAAGTAATTTCACTGTAATTGATTTAAGATTTTATTTATTTATTTTTGAGAGCTAGGGAGAGAGCACAAGCATGAGTGGGGGGCAGAGGGGCAGAGGGAGAAGCAGACTCCCCAGTGAGCAGGGAGTCCAGTAAGGGACTCCATCCCAGGACCCTGGGATCATGACCTGAGCCGAAGGCAGATGCTTAACCCACTGAGCCACCCAGGCACCCCTCATTGTAACTTCTTTTTGTGTAAGACTAATTTCCAGAGGCAGTCTTTGCCTAATTTTCCCGATAATGTTTGTGATACTGTCTTCTGATATGTAGCAACCGACTATAGTAAATACAGATTTCTCTCTGTGTATAGAGCAGTGATCTGTAAACTTTCTGTAAAGAGCCAGTTAGTAAATATTTTAGGCTTTCTGGGCCTATGGTCTTTTTAGTAAATACTCAGTTCTTCTGTTGTAGCAGAGACCAGCCATAGACAGCAAGTAAATGAATGAGCATGACTGTTCCAATAAAACTTCACTTATAAAAACAAAGGGGCTGGGGACACCTGGGTGGCTTGGTTTGGTGTCTGCCTTTGGCACAGATCATGATCCCAGGGTCCGGGGATTGAGTTCTGCTTTGGGGTTCCTGCTCAGTGGGAAGTCTGCTTCTCCCTCTCCCTCTGCCTGCTGCTCCCCGTAATTGTGCATGTGTGCTCGCTCTCTCTCTCTCTATCAAATAAGTAAATAAAATCTTAAAAAACACACACACAAGAGAAACAAAGGGGCTGGCTGTAAACTGCCAGCTCCAGTTTTGGAGTTTAAAATAACATTAATTTTTATATAAAAACAAAGTAATGGAATTTTTACTTTGTGTCAAGATAATGAAAAAGGTTATTAATACTCTTCTTCTGTGTACAATTTACAACATGTTTTTCTTATTTATTTAAAAGATTATTTATTTGACAGAAAGCAAGAGAGAGAGAGAGCAAGCAATAGAGGGAACACAGGCAGGGGGAGTGGGAGAGGAAGAAGAGAAGCAGGCTTCCTGCTGAGCAAGGAGCCTGATGTGGGGCTCTATCCCGGGACTCTGGGATCATGACCTGAGCTGAAGGCAGAGGCTTAACGACTGAGCCACCATCTAGGTGCCCTGTTCGTCTCTTTTAAAAAGAGAAATTAAATATTTTTGGTGATCTTCAGAAAATTCTGTAATGGCCCTGTTAGAAGGCTTCATTCTTAAATGAAAGATGGAGGAATAAGTTGAAAAGGGCCTCTATTGTTATTTTCCTTTTTTGTTTTTCCCTTTCCTCCTTCTTTCCTTCCTTCCTTCCTTCCTTCCTGGATTTATTTATTTAGTTGACAGAGAAAGAGAGAAAGCACAGCAGGGGGAGTGGGAGAGGGAGAAGCAGGCTTCCTGCCAAGCAAGGAGCCCAATGTGGGACTCAGTCCCAGGACCCCGGGATCATGACCTGAACCAAAGGCAGATGCTTAGCAGACTGAGACACCCAGGTGCTCTGGACCTCTAGTTTTTTGAGCTGGCAAAAAAGTTGTCTGTAATTATGCTTTCTGCACAATAAATGGTTGATGAAATCCTAAATGAATGGATTTGTTGGAAGAACTTTCATTGGTCTGGCAGTTCTGTGACATCCTTACAGGGTTCTCTAATGCCATGAAAAACCCTTATATGTTTTATTTAGGATATCTTTAATAATTCAGAAAGTAAGTCATTACTTTATACCACCCATTTTGTGAACCCCACTGCAGTTTTAATTTCTTCTTCCATTAGGCGGGTAAGCACCAAGAATATGAACAGAAACTACTTCAAGAATTATATAAGTTAAACCCCAATTTTCTTCAACTATCTACGGGTTCAGTTGATAAGAATAAGAACAAAGTGACACCACTGCAGAGGTATGATACGTAAGTACCGATATTAGTATAATCGGACACCTTACCTTCATGTCTGTCTATCTTCTCTTCTCATTTTACATCTTCTTCAGGCAAAATTCTTGACAGTGTCTATCATTTGTGCAGAATTATTGCATTGTATAGGAAATGTTGAGTCACACTTTCTGGGTTTGAAAGTTTGCTGCCTCCTGCTCCCTGGTAATACTTCAAATGAGCCTCTTGGTGGCTACCCCTTTGCATTGGTTTGCAGACTGCCCTGGACCCTGGGAACACCCTCCTTGAAAAAAAAGGAATTTAAGGGATGTTGGTTATTGAAGGGCTCTTATTGACTAATTAGGGTTCCCCCTCCCCCGATACAGTTGAGGGGTAAAATATTGTAAAAGGGGAAGTGGGAATTATCTGAAGCATTGTATGTTGGGGACACAAATAATTGTGGTTTTCTAGTCACAGGAATCATTAAAGTCTTATATCCTCTGAATGAGGAGGATTCAGAATTTTCATCTCAAGAAACAAATTATTTTTGTGTAGACCTGTATTATGTCAATGTTTAAATAAATTTATAGTCTAAGGTATTGAGTCTCATTCTGATATGGTGATCTTCACATTTTGGGTTATATTTGGTTATGGCCTGTCAGAAAATGGTATGGTTAATAAAAACAGTAATTTGGGGTTGTACTCTATCCTGAATGTTCCTTAAGTTTCATGTGTTAGGAACTTGTAATTTTTTTTAAATTTGGTAAGTTTAATTTTTATAAAATGAATTCATTTAAATATATAGTTATAATTAATTTAGGTATGTTGATTTTCTTTTTTAAAAAACTTAGTCCAAAGTTAAATTTGTTTAAAGTGATATTCTAAATGTCTGGTTGTTACTTGTTACAGTCCAGCATTTAGCACTAAAGTAATATAAGGGCCATTTTTCAAATACAGCTTATAATAACTACATACATTGTCATCAGGTCTGTTTCTTCAACTGCCTATTCTTGTGTTTAAATTCTTGAAGTCCTTAAGTTTATTCACTTTGGTGGTAAAGATTATTTATAAGGCTATTAAAATTTATTTATGTATGCACACACTTATACACATATGCACATGTACATACGTGTGTATATAAAGATATATAAAAGAGGCCACAGAGCAAAGCATAAAATTACTATATAGTAAACTGTGTAAAATTTGTTTATATCAAAGCTAAGAATTAAAGCTAAGTCCAACAGAAATCTTTTGGGATGGGAAGCTTTGACCCTTTCCATTGATCTTTTTGTACCTACTCCTTTCTACTCCTGGATGTTTATTTTATTATGAACCATATTCTATTCCTTACTTCAGTGGTTGCTAACTCAATAGTGCTTCATATAAGAATGGGGTTATTGTAGTAAAAATTTATTTCCGATGCTTTTAACATTTATATACATCACTGTTTCATTAAAAATATCATTCTAATTAAAACCATAATCTGGGTTTATAGCCCCTAGAGAATTCAGACCAGAAATTTAAAATTTAGATAATCCCTTTGAGATAATGTTCATTTCCTGAATATGAAAGTAATATGTTTCTACTTAAAGAAATTTGAAAAATATATAAAAGCAAACGGAAGAAAGTAAATATTGTCTGTGATCTCAGTGCTCAAGATGTTTCCCTGAAAATTATTTGATGTGTTTCCTGCAGTGTGTATTTCTTTGTAGTCTTTTTCCTTCTTGTGAATGTATATATACACAAAATACATTGGTTTGTTATGTTTTAAAACTTAATATTCATTATTATGAATATTTTCCTTTGTCATGAAAACATAATTTTTTATGGCTGCATGGTATTTCATTATACATGACCATTTGAAATTTATTAAAACAACCTCCTGCTGGTGTATATTATTTTCATTTTGGTGCTCTTATTTATGACACTGTGATGAACATTTTTTTCATATAAACATTTTGGTTGTAGCTTTGATTCTCTTTGAAGTAGAACTGCTGAGTCAAAGATGATTATCTATTTCCTTGAATTGAATATTTTTTCTGCACATTTGCCAATTGGATAAAAACTGTCTCATTTTAATTTGTATTTGACTAATAGACTGAACTTCTTATAGATTGTGAATTCATATCTGTTTGTTATGTTTTATTGATGTATTTAAGTGTTGTATGTGCATTATACAGAACTAACTTCCCCAATTAGTTGACCAGTCTATTTGTGTTTCAAAATACTTGAATTTATAAATCAATTTTGGAAGAAATTCTGTTCTGCAATATAATACTGAGTGTTCTGAACCATTAACATGATATATCTCTCCAAGTCTTCTGTATCTCTTAGAAAAGAATTTGTTGCTGTCTTTCCCCTGCTTTATTGTATTGCATCTCCCACTACCACCTCTTCCTATCTGAGAACTCCGAGGCTAAAAATTAAAGACCAGTGTTAGAAAGTGGGGCTATCAGGCATCCTTGTCTCATTTTTTTAATAGGGTTATCTCCCTGTTTTATAAGGCTGTCTCTGGTGTTTTATTCACTTGTAAATGTGATTTTAATCGTTTATTTGAGAGAAGTATTTTTAATCACAGTATTGAGAATACCTTGTTATTGTTAATTTTTTTTCTTTAGATTGAAGGTGAAAATTGACACTTACCAAATGTCCTTTTGGTGTTTATAACAAGTTTTTCTTTATTTTTTTGTGATCAGTTATTATTAGATTTACTAATATGTTATTGCCTTTGCCTTCATATAAAGTATAGTCAGAACACATAACTGTTTCAGTAGCAAGAGGGGAATGTCCTGGATACCACAGAGTAAAAGGAAGAGAAAGGGAGATTTAAATTAAAACAATGTACTCAATTAAATAACTGCCCAAAGCCAGTGTTACTAAACCTTACCTGGGATCAGAATAAATTTTAACATGGTTAGCAGTGCTTTGCATAAGTACACAATATAGGAAGGTTTCCTTGGGGAAGAAGAAGGGTTATTTTTTGTTGGTTTAATTCAGGTCCCCCAAATTTAAGGGCAGTTGATGGCCCAAGGTACAGAGAGTTCTTGTTTTGGCAAGCTCCTGTAGCTTGTTTTCTTCACATGCCAACCCCTGCAAAAGATTAAATTCAATTGATTGTCATTACTACTGAAGGTTTGCTTTGGTCTTCATTTCCACATTGTCACTGTACAGGATATAGTGGTAGGGATGAATCTGTAGATAATTTTCCTTTTTCCCATAGGGAAGACTTGTCAAGTTAGAAAGGTGAACAATATGACCCTTTCCAAAAAATAAAAAATAAAATAAACATGACCCTTTCCATGGTCCTACCCAGCAGATAAGTTTTTCTTAGTCAAGATAAGTTGAGAATTAAGCTTTCTAGGGAAGAAAGAAAAAGAATGGTTTCTTTCTGTCTCTTCTTGTCATTCACATGTAGTGAATATCAGTTTTGCAAGAATCGCAGGAAAACAAAATGTGGAACCATATGAATTGACACTAAACCTAAAATGCAGTTTCCTCTTATTTCTGATTAAGCCAGAGTACAAATATTCAGAGTATCATAGCTACTGAATCCTCACTGAACCCTGACATGGGTTCATATGTAAGTGAGGTTCCTGTAATGTGTCTTATTCCTGTTTCGCTTAAATGAACATTAAATTATAAAAGGGTATATGTCATTTGTTCTCACCACCCTTCATTATGATGCATTCCAGAGTTTATCAGTCAGATGGAGTATAGATGTGCTACTTTTCTATATTAATCAGTTACTTTGAAATGATGAATACAAATGAGAGAATGGGGAATAAGGAAGCCATGCATTAGTGATGCTTTGAAATACCTTAATTTCAGTTGAGACACTATTTGTGTCCCAGTTGAGAACTGTGAAGGGAATAGCAGCTAGATGGGCTATTGTGCCCAGGGACAGTGAGTAGGCCTACGTAAGAATTTGGGGAGCAAATTATTGGGTCTATAGATCCCTCAAGGTAAGTGGTTATGACTTGATATTGTGGCTTAGGGAAGCCACAGTTGAAAGATTAGGATGTTTGTCTTCAGACTTAGGTGTGAGGAGGTGTTGGTGTCTTTTGGGTGCCTTCAGTTTCAGTTGTCCTGCGTGGTAGATATCACTGGCAAGGAAAACTGAAACTGGCAAGTCTCAGAGAGTTTAAATAATTCACCAGTAAGTACCCTACACAAATAAGTGATAGACCAGATTCTGACCAAAGTTGCTGTCACTTTTACGCCCAGGCTCATTCTTCCACTCTGCCACAGCTCAGTCTAGAGGAGGTAAAATTCTTTTAAGAGACTTTAGCCTGAATCAAAACTCTAACGTGAATCAAACTTACTGACTTAACGAAGACTATGTCACAACTAATATGTAGTTTGACTTTGAAGAACTCAGGTCTGAAAGGCTTATTATCTTCAGGATAAATCAGATATACTATACATCCAAGAAATTAATGGTATTTTAAGCAAAAGCTTTCCTAAACCTCAGTTTGGTGGCTATAGAGGAAAAACTAAAGAAAGGAACATGACTATAGGAATTTGTTAGTTTTTATCACATTGAAAGAAAATGCATGTCTTTTTAAAAACATGGCTGTATTTTTATTGAAAATCAAGTATAAGCTTTGATAAACTGCAAGCATAGTCAGAGTGCCTTATTTATTCAGCGGAATGGGAGTGGTCACCGCATTAATCTTGTTCTCCTACCCTGACATCATGTAGTCTGGTATGATTTAGAAAAAGTATAGTCCAGAGACTTGTTGAAAATAGTCTTGGGTAGGGCTTGTTAAATCACAAATAGGCTTTAGCACATCTGTGAACTCTCTGAAATTTTATCAGATTGTGTGTGTGTGTGTGTGTGTGTGTGTGTACGTTTTTCTGGAGAGAGGACTCATGACCTAATAATAATTATAAATTACACCAGCATGTGCTGGTACTTAGAGGTGATTTTAGCAGTGATTTTCAAACCATGGACAGGAGCCATGAGAGATGGCCTACTTTTCTTTTTTTTTTTTTTTTTTGTAAAATGGATCCCCAGAAAGGGATTTCCCCTTTTATAATAGACAAATGATTTGCAGTTTCATACTTTTTTTGTTTTAGCATGAAACTCAGGGCTACTTATTAGTAAACTAAGTAGATGCGTTAGTAAGATTTACTAAAATTGGGTGTATATATTAAAATTAGTGAGCTATGAAATTTTTCTGACCGTTGTTCTCAGAGTCTTTTTTCTTATTTCTTTTAAGAAATTTTATTCCCCTTCTGTATTTGGAAATATAAAGTTACCGCACATGTGCACATACATACTAAAAATCTAGTAAGCAAGTTCTGGTGTCTTGTTCCACCTTCGTAGAATATTTTCAAAAAAGTTAGAGAGCTCCGATACTTTTTTTTCCAGAGGGTGGGGCATAATGAGTGTGGGGGATGGATAGTTAAGTGAGCAATTGTGTGTTTAAATTCTACTTAAGTATATAGTATCTTTTAAAAGATCAACCTTTATTACTGAAGTGCAAAATGAAAAAGAAGAGATGGAGACAGTTTTACTTGCTGCTTTTGAAAGCTGGCCACAGCCTACATGTTTAGGATGGTGGTTGTTGATCTTTCAACTTTAATATTAAGAATTATTGAATTTTTTAATTACTAGTAATCAAAACATTTATTTTCACTCATGTTCAGTACATCCTGGAGTTCTTGAGAAAGTTTCAGTTAAAATCATATTTGCCAAACTATAATCAGCCCAGATGATTGATGCATTTTTCCTTACCATGCTAGCAACTCATTGTGCCACATTATGTAAGAGGTGGCCATATTTTAGTAGTAAAGTAATACTTGAAATGTTCATGTATATTTGAAGCCTGTATCAAATAAACTCTGTAAAGGCACGCTACCTGTCTGTAATTTAAATTTGTCCTTTGCAGTAGCAAATGTTGATCTCAGTTGTTGAAGATGGGCGAGCGCAAATAATTAAAATGAACTCTTCTAAATGAATATGGAGTATTCAATATAGGAGCAGTGTGCGTATGTATTTGTATATACAGTAACATGACAGTGAAATTTGGAATGTCCATGGCTTGATATAAATTATACCTTATTTTTGAAATGCGACTTTAATTAGCACAATCATGAAGACTTTGTCTTTTCAATGTGATGAAAAGGAGAACTAGACCTTCTCAGTATTTTTTCTGTCCCACTCCCAGTCTGGAAAATGGTCTTTTCTTTGATTCTTCTCCTATGTAACAACTTGTCTTATGTTACAAGAGACTGTTTTCAGGAATTTGGTGGCATTGCTACAAAATTCCTAGAAAGGAAGTCACATTTGAGCACTGACTTTGGGGTGACTTAGAAACTAGCATGTCTGGATGCAAACATAGGTATAGCTGCTTAAACTGCCTGCTTGCAGATAGCTGTAGAGCATGGTTTCTTTGTAAAATCTTTTGAATTTGATATTAATAATTCCTTCTACTCTACAATCTGATAACAGTACTCCACTTCACTTCCAGTAGTGTAGTAATCATCAAATACCAGATGTTGCAGTTTAGACTAAATAAATCAGTATCTCGAGAGACAGATTCTGGATATGCACTGTATATTTTTATATTTCAAAAAAAAATGAACATATTTACATATTATGTCCCATAGCACTGGATTCCAATTTTAGGGTTAGTTTAAAAATATTTACTCTTGAGAAATCTATAATCTCATCATAGATTTCAGAACTATTTAGGACTAGAACTTAAAAAAAAAACTCAGCAGGACTCTGTATATGAAGATATTACATGTTTACAAATTTTTGTTTACAGACATTTATACACACAGCATTGCCTGCTGGAAATATCTTGTGTTATGAGACCCACCTACTTTTTAGAATTGTTTAGTCCCACTTGAGTCCAGTACTTTTCAGTCAGTTGTGTGGTATTTAAAGACTTTAGGTGTTCTGATTTCTCTTCCTCTCAGCATTATTACTGGGCAACGATGATTCAAAAGCTAACATGCCATTCCTTCAGTTCTTGGACCAAATGAACTCTGAGTGTGCCTGCTGCAGCTAGGACCCTGAGTGCTTGTTGCCACAGCAGAACTTGTGAAAATTCTATTGGGACAGTCAGGCCTTTCCGCAGGGCCCTACCAGTTGGCTGAGATGATGTTTAATCTATTTAATTCTGATTCAGGCTCAGAGGGCTCAGTCGGAGCAAGGAGAGACAGACCTCAAAGAACCTGTGGAGAGCCAGCAGCAGGAGACTGAATCCTGGAACCTGGAATTAAGGGCTAAATTGGAGAAGCTGGTGAAATCCATCAACTTGGAATTAAGGGCTAAAACGGAGAAGCTGGTGAAATCCATCAGCCAACTGAAAGACCACAAGGATGTCTTCTACTCCCAGTAGAATCAGTGAGAATGTCATCTTAAGACCCCCATCAGACTAGACATTAGCAGCTTCTGGAGGAAACCACGTGAATTGGACGAAAAGGAAAAAGGAGGTGCTGGATACCTTTAAAGCTACTGCTAATACTGCTAAGCCACTTACCTATCCTAATCAAGCTTAAGTCCAGCAGTGAAATGCCTGCATCGGAGCCCACTTGGACCACAGTTGCAACAGTTGCAGAAGTGTTCATGGCTGGAGGAAAGTTGTTTTTCATCTGTATCAGCTGCTAGTGGAGCTGAAGGGCCTGAGTTACCTGGTTAGCTATCAGGATGACTCTAACCAAAGAGGTGAACCTGTGGAAGGTCCTATTCACAGAGTTGCTTTAAGTGTCTGCTCACAAAGCTGTTGTGGTAGAAACCCAACCTTGCATCCCCCAAACTTTCTACCGGCCCTTCATCTGCAAGAGCGGGAGGAAGTCTACTGTCCTACAAGGCTGCTGGCGAATTTCCAGGAAGGCAGTGGGTCCCTGACTACACAAGTCCCCATGGACAGGAATCCTCCAATCCTCCCTCCTCAGTTACAGGGTCTCTAGAAGTTCAACATTCTGACTTCAAACAAGAAAACTTTGACCCATGAGAAGGGGCAAGAGCCAGGGTTTAATGCGTAATTTTGGCTACTTGACTCTGGTTGGTTCCTGAAAGGGCAGCATTAGGGGCTTCAGAGGAATTGCACATTATCAGGGTCTTGGTTGGATACATCTACCAGGGCCTGAAGCAGGAGCTGAAAACAGATAGCCTTTGTGTGATTATTTTTAACATGAAGCTACTCAGTTGCTTTGGCGTTGGTTCTCTGGTTCAGTCTGCTCAGCATAAGCCCTCAGAATCAGTAGTTCTTTTCTAGCCCCCCACCCAAAGCCCTCCTGGAGCTTGCTGGGCCCTGTTCTTAGTTGGCAGTTCTTGTCCTGTGTTGGCTGAGACCTTGACCTAGAGCAGCTGAGCATGCTGAGGTACAAGCTCTTTGGGCAGAACTCTAGGATTAAGGGTACATTGTTGTCCTGGGCTGACTTCACTAAACAGGCGAACCCCCCCCCCCGCCCTCCCCGCTGCTTTATGCAAGCTACCATTCTGGACATGGTTGCACAAAAATCTGGGCCTGGTACATGATCACCTGAGGAATCTGTGGAATGATGGCCATATCATGGGCTTTGTGAGCTGGAGTCAGAAGTACCAGCTGCTGAAGAAGATCCATTTCTGGAGCCTTTCTACTACATTTCAGTGAATCACTGGAAGGGGACATGACCTGCTCCAGGGTGGACCATCAGGACAGTGATTAGGTGATCTACTCTGTGCCTCCCAAGAGCAGGGAAGTACTGCAGTCACTCCTGCTGACTGAACTCTTCCAGCACTATCAAATGCTTACTGAGGGAGAACATACCTGAGAATATGCTGTATTTCCTCTACCCCTAAATTTCCTGGAGTGAGGCTTTTGGGTATTACCACCAGAAGAAAGTTAATCTTGAGGAACAGAGGAAATACCTGAAACATAGGCTCCTTGGGCTGTCTGTAGACAGGTGGATGAACTGCAACAGCTGCTGGAGCTTTAGCAGGAGCCAGAATTGGATTCATTAGAGCTGGAGCCCAGGATGGCTTAAGGGCCAGAGCTAGGCCTGGAGTTAGAGCTACTGCTGGAGGCAGTTGGATCTGGGGCAGCACTGGAGCTGGAGCCCATACTAGGCATGGTGGCACCAAGAGTGCCAGAGCCAATCCTGGGACCAGAACGGAAGCTGGAGCCTGTTCTGGAGCCATTCCCAAGGAACCCCACAAGACAACTACTGTTGCTCTGTGATAGGCTTCTAGTGTAACTTGAGATACAAATGAAAGTGGGGCCCCTGTGCATGTTGGTGTTTCTTGGTTATGTTAGAGGACCAGACTTGTTCAGAAGGAGGCATTTCTAAACAGAAGTCGCTAATAAACTTTGTGTTGACCTAGAAAAGAAAAAGAAAACTTGTAGATTTTTTGTTTGCTTATTTTTAAATAAAGAAGCCCTGTGCAGTTTATCTTAGTGTACCCAATCTTCTTTCATCTGATATCATGAGGACTTGGCAGTTTTTTACCAGAGACTAGTCCATTTCATAGAGTAGGTGTCTTTGTTCCTTATTAAATGTGGTATTTATTAAAGTTTATTTTCCTTTCTTAACCTTTATGGTGTAACAGTGGGTTGGTGGATGTTGAATGTAAAACAACAGGTATTTAATACAACTATAGTTTAAGCAGATACAGAGCTTGATGAAGAAGGAAGTCCACATCCAGTACTAGGGAAGTTGTTAGTCTGACCTGTTAGTAGTAACCTTGGGAAAGTGTTACCTGTCCAGCCATTAGAGGTCCAAGGAGTTCACATTTATTGGAATTAGAATTTGTAAATATATATTTTTCCTGTTGAGATTATACATGCATTTGCAGGCATTCTCCCATCTGTATTTTCTTTTGCACTGATAAAGTTGCATTTACAATGGTAGGTTTAACTATAATTGACTTTTTACAACCCACGTAGGAAATAAAAACAATTTCTAGTTGTATCTTTATTCTTAAAGCTTTTCATTTATTATTCCTTGAGTAGTTAATTTAAAAATTGAGTGGAGCATAAGCTTACTGATACCTTGCCCAATCTAGGTTTTTTAGCAGCTGTCTTTGGTTTGATGATCCTGATCTAGAAATTTTTAAGCATCTTTGGTAAAGTTTTACCAAAATTTACTGTGTAAACCATCAAATGTTATGAATCAGTAGTTATGAAACCTCAGCATAGTGGACTAGATGATATAAATTGTTCTAATTAGTTGTAATCCAGAAACATTATCAAGGTTTATTCTGAGTGCAATATTTTCAGATATTGCCATCGACACTAGAAAGACTAACCTCACCTGTATTGAAAATTATTACTTAATGCTCTTTAATGGTGGTGGCTGAGAACCTGAACTGAGCTAGAGACACTGCAGTTCTTCTTTTGTAATGTCTTGCTTTCATCCTTTTGTTTCCATTGTTTCTGTTTCCTCTCACCTTTAAGCCTTAAGTTTGGGGAAGATGGTGGAGTAGTTAGCACCAGGAATCTGTCTCCCCACCTGGACAGAATCTGAGTTGCACCGGCAGAATCTGAGTGATACACCTGTTTTGGAATTCTGAAATCTGTTGAAGGATTGCAAATTTCATGGAAAGACTTGGGTTAATTTTGGTCAATTTCAGCTCTTAGGCCAAAGCGGCTATCTATCCTCTACCCCCAGCCATGGGTCAGGCAGCTGTGCACATGCTCCTGGAGTGGCTTGCATGTAGCTAGCAGGAGCCAGGGTGGGCAAAAACAGCCCTGTCTTTCATGTATTGAGGATCTTTGCTGTAATTGCTGATTACTGCTTCTGATCACAAGAGATGCAGACAAAGCGCAGGCAACCATTGTTGTGGGCCCTTCCCCTTCTGGCTGAAATGATACCCTGGGGATTTAAAGGACTAGTGTCCTTACCCTCTTTTCCCCTTTCTGTTTTTCCTTTTTCTCTTTTTGGTTGGTAGATTTTAAAGACTAGGAGGTTCAAAAACAACTGCACATATGGGGAAAGATGTAGGGTTTGTGCATGGCCAGAGAAAGGATCAGAAAAGACCTTGAGAAGACTTCAAATTTATATCTAGGACTGACCTTTTGTACGGAGACAGACTGCAAAAACGTAAACAAATAACAAAAAAAGCTAATAGGAAGAAAGAATCTGATTTCTAGAGGTACTGTGTTACTAGACTCAAAGGGCCAGTGTTGAATAATAAATCACTGTTATGCATATAAAAGAAACATAAAAGTATGGCTCATTCAGAAGAAAAGAATGATCAACAGAAACTGTCCCTGAAAAAAACCCAGTAGCAGATATAGTAGACAAAGGCTTTTAAAACAACTCTTTTAAAGATTACTAAGGAACAAAAGATGTGGAGAAAGTAAGAAAAAAAAAAGTATGAACAAAAGTGAAATGTCAATAAAAAAAGTAGGAAAGCAAAAAGAAATTCTGGATCTGAAAAGTACAGTAATTTAAATGAAAAATTCACTAGAGGATTCAAAGGCAGATTTGATTAGGTAGCAAAATCTGTGAACTTCAAGAAAAGACAATGGATATATTACAATGTGTTTGAGGAACACAAAGAGAAAAGACTGAAGAAAAGCAAACAGAGCCAAAGGAACTTGTGGGACACCATCAAGCAGACCAGTACATACATTGTCAGAGTCCCAGAAGGAGAAGAGAGAAAGATGCAGAGAGAATATTTGGGG
Source organism: Mustela nigripes (assembly GCF_022355385.1). Classification (NCBI taxonomy): domain Eukaryota; kingdom Metazoa; phylum Chordata; class Mammalia; order Carnivora; family Mustelidae; genus Mustela; species Mustela nigripes. The sequence goes on from NC_081560.1 coordinate 17,453,113, forward strand.
GGAAGAAAAAATGGCTGAAAACTTTACAAATTCAATGAAAGAAATGAATATAAATATGGGACAACCTTAAGGAACTCTAATTAAAATGAACTCAGACAAACATTGATACAAACTGTTACCAAACCAAAATCCAGTCAAAATTTCATAATCTAAAATAAAATCAAATAAAGTCAAACCAAAATTTTATTAAAAAGCCAACGACAAGGAGAATCTCGAAAGCAACAGGAGATGTGAATCATCATGTAGACAGAATCTTCAACAAGATTATTGTATATTTCTCATGAGAAGCTTTGGAGGCCAGAAGGCAATGGCTAATATATTCAGAGTACTAAGATACAAAAACTATCAACAAAGAATTTTCTATCCAGCACAACTTTCCTTAGAGTGAGGGAGAAATTCAGACATTCCCAGATTAACAAAAACTGAGGGAGTTGGTGATCTCTAGACCTGCCCTGTAAGAAATGCTCAAGGGAGTCCTGCAAGGTGAACTGAAAGGAAACTAGTAAAGGTAAATAGATGGGCAAACATAAAAACTAGTGTGATTGTAACAATGATTTGTAACTATACTTTTTGTTACCTACATGATTTGAGAGACCAATATATTTAAGGTTCAATATATTAGTGTAAAAGCTGAAAGGGGTTGGGATTGAGCTGTAAAGGAGTAGTTTTTGTATGTTACTGAAATCAAGTTGATATAAATTTTGAGTGTTGTTAACTTTAGGATGTTAAATATAACTCCCATGATAACAAGGAAAGTAGCTCTAAGATATACACAAAAGGAGATGAAAAAGGAATTTGAACATTTCACTAGAAAAATGTCAGCTGAAGATAAATAAAACCAGTAATGTAGGATGGGGGGAAAACTATAAGGCATGTAGAGAACAAAAGGCATAAAGGGCATAATCACTGCTTTCTTAACAGTAATTACTTTAAATATAAATGGATTCAATTCTAATCAAAAGACAGATTGGTAAAATGGATAAAAATACATGATCCAACTATACGCAGTCTACTGGAGACTCACATTAGACCCAGAGACACAAACAGGTTGAAAGTGAAAAGATGAGAAAAGATAATCCATGAAAATAGTATACAAAAGAGATCAGGGGTTCTACTATCAAACAAAATGAACTTTAAATCAAGAGAGACGAAGGCCTTTGTATATTAATACAGCAAGAAGATAAAACAATTTTAAACCTTTATGCACCTAATGACATCATCAAAATATATGAAGCAAAAACTCACAATATTGAAGGGAAAAATAGTTATACAATAATAGTTGAAGACTTCAATACCCTATTCACAATAATGGTTATAATAACCAGACAGAAGACCAGTAAGGAGATAATTTATTTTAAAATAATATTTTTTATTAACTTATTTGGCTGAGAGAGAATGAGCACACAAACTGGGGGAGAGGAAGAAGCAGACTCCCTGCTGAGCAGGGAGCCTGACATGGGGGCTTGGTCCTGGAACTCTGGGATCGTGATCTGAGCTAAAGGTGAACACTTAACCAACTGAGCCACCCAGGTTCTCTAGTAAAGAGAGAATTTAAACAATATAATAGCCTAGCTGAATCTGACAGACACACATAACACTCTCCCTAACAGCAGAATACACATTATTCTCCATTTACATAGAAATTTTCCAGGATAAGATTATATGTTAGGCCGCAAATTAAGTCTCAGTAGATTTAAAAATCTAGATACCATACTGAGTATCTTTTCTGACTGTGGTAGGATAAAGTTAGAAATCATTATCAAAAGGAGATCTGGAAAATTCAAAAAACTGTGGGAATTAACACTTTTAAACAACTAATGGGTTAAAGAAAAAAAATCTCAAGGGAAATTGGAAAATACTTAGAAATGAATGAAAATGAGAACAAAACATCAAAACTATGGGAAATAGCTAAGAGGATGCAAAGGGGGAAATTTATAGCTATAAATGCTTATATTAAAAAACAAGAAAGACCCAAAGTCAACAAACTTACTTTACAATTTAAGAAAATAGAAAAAAAAATTAGAACAAACTACACCCAAAGCTTGCAGAAGGGAAGAAGTAAAGATTAAAGCAGAGGAAGATGAAATAGCGAGTAGAAAAACAGTAGAGGAAAACAATGAAACTAAAAGTTGGTTCTTTGAGAAGATCAACAAAGTTGACAAACCTTTAGTGTGTCATGTAGACTGTGGAAAACCACAGAAAAGGCTCAAATTATTAAAATCATAAATGAAAGTAGGGACATTACTTCAGATTCTACAGAAATAAAAAGAATTATAATAGAGTACTGTGAACATTTGTATGTGAACACACTGGATAACCTTGATGAAATAGACAAATCCCTAGAAACAAAACCTACCAAAACTGTATTATGAAGAAATTTTAAAAATATGAATAGATACATAATTAGTAAGGTTATCAAATCACTAATCAAAAATTTTCCAATAAAGAAAGTGTGAATTCTGCCAAACATTTAAAGAGGAACTAATTATAGTCTTTCTCAAAGTTTTCCAAGAAATTGAGGAGGAGGGACCATTTCCTAACTCATTCTGTAAGGTCAGCATAACTCTGGTATCAATGCTGAAGACACTGTGAGAACACGACAGACCAATACCCCTTTTTTACATTGATGCAAACATCCTTAACAAAATACTATCAAACAGAATCCAGCACTTTTAAATAATTAGAAACCATGATAAAGTAGGGGCTACATTCCTGGAATGCAAGGATGGTTTAACAAAAACTAGAGCACTTTGATGTATCCTATCAAAAGAATGTAGGATTAAAAAAAACATGATACCCCAGTTGATGCAGAAAAAGCATTTGACAAAATTTAACATTTCATGACAAAAACAATTACTCTAGGAAGGAAACTACCTCAACATAATAAAAGCTGTTTATGAAGAACTCAGCAGTGAATATCATACTCAGTGGTGAAAGACTGAAAGCTTTTCCATGAGGAACAAGGCAGATGCCTGCTTTTACCACTTCTGTTTAACACATTATTGAATGTTCAAGCCATAGCAATTAGCCAAGAAAAAGAAAAGACATCTAAATAGAAAAAGGATAATATTATCTTTTTTTATAGAAAATATGGTATTAATATCTAGAAGGTCCTAGGGATTCCACTCACACAAAAAACAAATGGTTAGAACTAATGAATTCAGTACAGAATACAGAGTCAACACAGAAATCATTTGTATTCTAAATGTGAACAATGAGTAGTTGAAGTTACAAAAACAATTTTATTCATAATAGTGTCAAGAAAAATAAAGTATGTAGGAATTTGTAAGCAAGGAAGTTAAAGACTTATACAAAGAAAATACAGACCATTGCTGAAAGATACATAATTAAGTGAAAACTCATCCTACATTCATGGATTGGAAGACAATATTATTAAAGTAGTGCTTTTGCCCAAAGCTGTCTACACATTCAGTGCATCCCATATCAAAATCCCAGTAATTTTTTCTTAAAGCTTATTTTAAAGAGAGAGAATAAGCAGAAGGGAAGAGGAGAGAATCTCAAGCAGACTCTGTACTGAGCACAGAGCCTAACACAGGGCTTGGTCTTACCACCTTCAGGTCATGATCTGAGCTGAAACCAAGAGTTGGCTGCTTACCCAACAATGCTACCCAGCTGCCCCAGTGATGGTTTTTGTTTGTTTGTGGGGTTTTTTTGCAGATTGAAAAACCCATCCTAAAATTCATATTGAATCTCAAAGGGCCCCAAATAGCCAAAATAATCTTGAAATAATAGAACTAGAGGGCCCGCAGTTCCTAATTTCAAAACATAACTGCAAATCTGCGGTAACATAAACAACATGGGATTGGCATGAAGACAGATACATAGCCCAGTAGGACAGAAAAGAGAACCCTGAAATTAACCATCACATGTAGGGTCAAATTATTTTTAACAAGGGTACCAAGACCCTTTCCTCTCCGAGGGAAAGATAAGGCTTTTCAACAAATGGTGCTGGGAAAACTGGGTATCTACATGCAAAAGAATGAAGTTGGACCCTTACCTAACACTATATTCAAAAATTCAAAATGGATCAATGACCTAAATGTAAGATCTAAAATAATTATTGACTATAAATTAAGTTAGAAGCCTAGGCAAGCTCAAGAAGAAAAGTTTATTCAGGAATAGCAGAGGAACTACAATTTGGAACAGGCAAACTGTCTCATGCCGTAGGGGAATTCACTGAAGGTTTTTGGTAGGTTGTATTTATGAGCAGGGAATGGAGTCACAAACAGGAAAATCAAAACCAGGAAACTAGCCTTGAAAAATTTCCTGAGCAAACAAAATCCTCTCAGTCACACAAACGAAGCTCAAGTCATCCCATTATGTGAGATCAACCCAATTTGAGCTATGTTCCATTAATACCTCTGGCAAAACGTCCCAAGGTCAATATAAGACAACTCTTATTATCCTCCCACCCAAGAAAATTTCACTATCCACTTCCCTGTAAATCAGACATTTTGGAGGACTCAGTCTCTTAGTCCTTAGATTTACCATCCTGGGGGCACATATGTGAGATTCTCCATCTTATATTCTCCAGGTGTGTATTAGATTGAGATTCTTACACGCAACAAAACCCTTAAAAGAAAACATATGACTAAAGCTTGACAACATTGGATTTGGCAGTGATTTCTTGGCTAGGACACCAAAGGCACAGGTAACCAAAAAAATAGACAAATTGGACTTAATGAAAATTTTAAAATTTTGTGACTCAAAAGAGATTGTCCGTAGTAAAAAGGCAACTCACAGAATGGGAGCAAATACTTGCAAATCATATATCTGAGAAAGGGCTAATATATAGAGATATATATATTATCTCTATATAATATATAGAGAACTCCTAAAATTCAAAAAGAGTAACAAAAATACCCTAATTCAAAAATAAGTGGGGGCGCCTGGGTGGCTCAGTGAATTAAGCCGCTGCCTTCGGCTCAGGTCATGATCTCAGGGTCCTGGGATCGAGTTCCACATTGGGCTCTCTACTCAGCAGGGAGTCAGCTTCCTCCTCTCTCTTTCTGCCTGCCTCTCTGCCTGCTTGTGATCTCTCTCTGTCAAATAAATAAATAAAATCTTAAAAAAAAAAAAAAGCAAAGGACTTTAATAAACATTTCTGCAAAGAAGGTAGATAGTGATTGAGCACATGAGAAGATGCTGAATATCACTAATTGTTTGGGAAATGCATATCAAAACTACAATGAGATAGCTCCTTACACTCATTAGTGTGGCTACTATCAAAAAAGCAGAAAAAGTAATCACTAAATTCTGAAACTAACATTATACTATATATTAACTAACTAGAACATAAATAAAAACTTGAAACGTTAAAAAGAGGAAAACAGCAGTAAAACAGAAAACAGTGAGAGTTGGAAGGGATGTGGAAAAATTGGAAACCTTATGCTCTGTGGGTGGGCATGAAAAATGGTATAGCCACTCTGGAAAACAATATGGTGGTTCCTCAAAAATTAGAATTACCAAATGATCCATCAATTCCATGTCTGGGCATACAGCAAAAAGAATTGAAAGCAGTACCTTGAAGAGATCATTTGTGCACTTATGTCTTAGCTCACAGTAGCTTAAACACGGAAGCAGTCCAAGTGTCCGTTGTCAGATGCATGGATAAGCAAAATGTATAAATACAGAGTAATATTATTCAGCTTTAGAGAGAAAGGAAAAGAAATAGTCTATGATTCCACTTATGTGAGGTATTTAGAGGAGTCAAAATTATAATGACTGGGAGGGAGGAGAAAATGGGGAGTTTAGTGGTATATATATTTCATTTTTATAAGATGAAAAGAGATACGGGGATAGATGGTGGTGGTGGTTATACAACAGGTGGAATGTATTTAGTGCTGCTGAGCTGTGCACTTTCAAGTGGTTAAGCCAGTAATTTTATGTTAAGTCTGCTTTACCACAATAAAAATTTAAAGAAAATATTAGAAGTTCCTCTTATGTCATCTGTATTATGTTCCAGTCTATTCTTCATGCCACCCCCAAATTAATTTTTCTAAAACTGCTTTGTTTATATCATTTCTGTGCTCAACAATTTCTGTTGGCCTCTGGTGTCTACCCTTTGTCTATCTTTATCTCCCACTGTTGTCAGAATCATCCCTAATACTTAACTAATTACTTAACTTTTACCCCAAAACCATCTGTGGCTTTTTGATGCGTGATATACTTGCTATTCCTACCTTTAATGTTCTTTCCTCCTTTCCCCCTTCCCTCAGCTAATGTGTAAATCTTTTTAAGGGCCTACATAAATTTGAACTCCCCTAGGAAATGTTTCTTAATTGCCCCACTTATGGTGGCTTCTCTTTCTTTTAAAGATCTATGACATTTATGGTTTAAACAGATCATTCAGTAATCAGCACCGGTTGATACTTGTTGGTGTACACCTGTCTCACTGACCTAAATGTCTCCAAATGTAGTGGCCTCTAAGCTATATCTTAAAATTATTTGTAATACCCACTTGACCATAAAATGAATTGATTTATTGCTATTTTGTAAAAATACTAACTAAAGGTGCCATTCAGTGAATTCCAGACCTGTCAAGGTGATGTTTATGCAGAAGATAGACTGGGTATACTGATGGGATACTAACCCTTGTTAAATTTTTCTAGAGCAATTAAATGTGGTACCAGTAAGGTGTCTGGGTATCAGGGTAACTTTGTATGTATTTACAACCAATAAAAGAATTCAGAGAAATTTGGAATCTTACTTCGTTTTGCTGTAATTCTCTGTAATATTAGTATCTGGGTACTGATACTTATCTTTTATTCATGTGCTAGGTTAAATACAGTTAGTTATGGAAATGCCTTGCTAGGTCACGGTTGTAGTGCTTGTAAAGATCTTGTTTTGTTTCTAAGTCAGCAATTCTGTGTTACTCTACTGTTGTACTGCATTTTCCCTATATGGAAATCAAGTTTTATGTCTTTGTTTGAGAGTGAATAGTTTACACAAAAGTTTCTATTTTGTATGTGTGCATTCGTACATACACATATGCCTCTCTAGGGTTCTAAGTAGGATATTGAAATAGTAAAGGAAATTTATTGCTCTTAAGAACCTGTAGAGGACATTTGAGTGACTTTTATGCCCTCTGTTAAACACCTGGAAAAAATAGGTGAGTAGTATTTCAAGAATTTTAATGGAGAATTTATTTATTATGTGCACAAAACTGAACAATGAATTAAATTTTTGACCTACTACAGTAATACTCATTTTAAGCAGTATCTTTTTTTTCTTTGTAAGTTATTATTTCACCCATTGTTTTTGGAGAATCTTACTAGAATGTACATTGCTCAAGGATAGGGGTTTAATCTTACATTTCTTTGTATCCTCAACATCTCAGCTAATATCTTTACATCATATCTTTACATCAGTGTTATGATAATAAAATGTCTATTTTTCTGGCTTTGGGGAAGTTTGTTTTTATTTTGTGAGAATGACTTTACTCTGATTTTCTCTAATGTGTTTTCTTTTTACAGCCCCATTGACAAACCTTCAGATTCTCTCAGTATAGGGAATGGTGATAATTCCCAGCAGGTAAGATTTTGATTCTGTATCGCTTCATTTATCTTCCATTCCCTGAAATGGCATTCTATGCAAGTAAATTTTCTGGGTGGTGGAAAATACTTTAAATACGGAAACAATTTAAAAATACTGTTAGTGGATATTTTAAAGTCTGTTATAATTAGTCCTCCTTTCTTCCACAGAATATACTGTTAGGGTATAATTTAACCCTTTCTTGATGACTCAGAATTATCCTTATGACCACATGTTTACTGTACTGTGTGGCAATATATTAGTGTCCTAAGAATCTACTGATACTATTGGTCTTTTTGACCCTACTCCAAAATGGTTTAAAACTAGCATGTCTTCTTCATTCTTGATTTCAAGAGTCATTTTTCTGTTACATGCTCCCCGTTTTGCGTCTTGTCAGCTTTAATTTTTTGTTTCTCACAGGGTCCTTGCCCCCAGCAGTTTTCTCTTTCCCCCAAATGACTATGGGCTTTGAAATAATAAACCAAATAGTTCAAAGTTGTATCTGCATTGATAGTGATCCACATTGAGTGAGGTCCTGAACTTTGTATACTGCTTTGTATCATCTTGTCTAGGTGCTAGTTTTTCACTGTGTAAGTTCCTATATACCTTCCTGCATTGGTACAGAAAAATGTAGTTCTAATCTGTTCCATAAGGAATGTCCAGTTCCCCACAGTGTTTGTGAGAAACTTAGGGATCTAAAATACACTGCTTTTCCAAAATTTTTGCTCATAGGTTCTATGAAAGAATTTGCAAATCAATATGTCCTTTGTATATTTTAGGTTAACATTAAAGATTTTTTCATATTAACTTAAGAATCATGTAATTTTCAGGGTATTGTAGATATTGGTATTTTTAAATAAAAGCACTACATTGCTTTTTAATAAGTATCTAAGAGATTCAAATATCAAATATTTTGTTGCTCTGTCATTTTAAGAATTTATACTTTTTAAAAAAATATATATATAATATTTTTTTTTTTTTTTAAAGATTTTACTTATTATTTATTTGACAGAGAGAGAAATCACAAGTAGGCGGAGAGTCAGGCAGAGAGAGAGAGAGAAGCAGGCTCCCGCTGAGCAAAGAGCCCGATGCGGGGCTCGATCCCAGGACACTGAGATCATGACCTGAGCCGAAGGCAGCGGCTTAATCCACTGAGCCACCCAGGCGCCCTAAAAAAATATATTTTATGTATTCATTTGACAGAGAGGGATCACAAGTAGGCAGAGCAGCAGGCAGAGAGAGAGGGGGAAGCAGGCTACCTGCTGAGCAGAGAGCCTGATGCACGGGGCTCAATCCCAGGACCCTGAGATCATGACCTGAGCTGAAGGCAGAGGCTTAACCTACTGAGCCACCCAAGTGCCCCAGAATTTATTCCTTTTTTTAAACAATCAAATTTTACATCATTCCATGTTCTTCTTGAACTCATTCTACTTCTGCGTTTACAGAATTTTAATACAGTATATATATATATATATATATATATATATATATATATTTAAGATTTATTTATTTAAAAGAAGGAACATGCTCATGAGAGAGCGGGCATGAGCAGGGAGGAGGGGCAGAGGGAGAAGCAGACTCCATGCTGAGCCTGGAGCCTGATGCAGGGCTCGATCCCAGGGCCCTGAGTTATGACCTGAGCCGAAGGCAGACACTTAACTGACCGAGCCACCGAAGCGCCTCAGCAATATAGTTTATTCTTGACAGGCGTATACCTCTCTCAAAAATATACATGAATTTTTAAGTGGAAACAGTATTTTTTTTCTGACACAAGGCTTTAAATGCCAATTTTCTTTCTTTTAAAATTTTTTTTAAAAAGATGTATTTACTAGGGTGCCTGGGTGGCTCAGTGGGTTGGGCCTCTGCCTTCGACTCGAGTCATGATCTCAGAGTCCTGGGATGGAGCGGGCATCGGGCTCTCTGTTTGGTGGCCTCTCTCTGCCTGCCTTTCTGCCTACTTGTGATCTCTGTCTGTCAAATAAATAAATAAAATCTAAAAAAAACCCAAAACCAACCAAACAATAAAGGTGTATTTACTTATTTGAGAGAGAGAAAAACTTAAGCAGACTTCCCACTGAGTGCAGAGCCCATTAGGGGGCTCAGTCTCCGGACGCTGAGATCATGATCTGAGCGGAAACGGAGTCGGATACTTAACTGACTTCACCACCTAGGGGTCCCCCAACTTACTTTCTTCTGAATTTTTATTCATAGTTCTGATTTGATCAAAGCAACTTATATAAATAGAAATTTTGATAAAATTAATCATTAAACACAAACACTAAAATTGTATTAGAAATTCATTTTTAATGAGATGGATAGGTCTCTGTTACAATTGCTTTTCATGGGGCACCTGGGTGGCTCAGTTGGTTAAGCATCTGCCTTCAGCTTAAGTCATGGTGCCAGAGTCCTGGGATCAAGCTCTGCATCAGGCTTCTGCTCAGTGGGAAGTCAGCTTCTCCCTCTCTCTCTGCCCCACCCTCCTTGCATGTGCACGTGCATTCTCTCTCTCTCAATAAGTAAAATCTTTAAAAAAATATATAAATAAATAAAATTGGTTTTCATGTATCCATGGGTGAATATTACCTGTTGGTACAAGGAAACAAGTTTCAGCACCGTTAGTCATGTTTTCATTTTTGTAAATGTCAGTGCTGAGTGTCTTATTCATGTAAGTGGATGGAAGAAAGAGTATTATCATATCATACTTTTGAACTTCTGAATTAAATACCTAAGAATCATATGAAGAATCATCACAAAAAATATTTATTTATTTTAAGATTCTATTTATTTATTTGTCAGAGAGAGAAAGACAGCAAGAGAGGGAACACGAGCAGGGGGAGTGAGAGAGGGAGAAGCAGGTTTCCCGCTGAGCAAGCAGCCTGATGTGGGGCTCAATCCTAGGACCCTCTGGGATCATGACCTGAGCTGAAGGCAGATGCTTAATGACTGAGCCACGTAGGCGCCCCACAAAAATTATTTTTAATGATGTGTTTAGAAATAACATGATAAGATCTTTTTTCCATTTTGTTTAAAACTTAAGTATTAGGCACCTGGGTGGCTTAGTTGGTTGAGTGTCTGCCTTCAGCTCAAGTCATGATCCCAGAGTCCTGGGCTCCCTGCTTGTTGGGAGCCTGCTTCCTCTGCCTGCTGCTCCTCGTGCTTATACTCTCTCTCTCTGTCAAATAAATAGACAAAATCTTAAGAAAAAAACAAACTTAAGTATTGGGAATCATTTAGTTTGCAAAACAATCTAGTCATTAGTCACTTTTATCACCAACCTGAGTTTTCCTAATAATATATTTGGTGCTCTCAGAAAGTTTTCACTCCTGGTCAGATTACTATAGTTAGATCCCAAAGAGTGAGCAGTAATAGTCTTTTCTTTGTAAAGTGAGAAGATAGATTCTGAAAGGAGAGGAGACTGACTTAGTCTTCTCAAGGAGGAGTCAATTTTAGAAAAGAGTACATATGTAACTGATGGATTTTTTGCAAGTTCATGTTCTCATACAAAAGTCTTTAAGCACCCCAGTTTGAAGACCACTGTTGTAATGCCGTTTGTTCCAAGCTTTTTTAACGGCAGCTTATTAAACTGTATAAACTTCTATTGATTATTCTTTTCTTTTCCTATTTAGATATCTAACAGTGATACGCCTTCACCACCACCTGGTTTATCAAAATCCAATCCAGTCATCCCCATCAGTTCATCCAATCACAGTGCACGGTCTCCTTTTGAAGGGGCAGTAACTGAGTCACAGTCGTTATTCTCAGATAACTTTCGCCATCCCAACCCAATCCCAAGTGGGCTTCCTCCTTTCCCCAGCTCCCCACAGACATCCAGTGACTGGCCTACAGCACCAGAGCCACAGAGTCTCTTCACATCAGGTATACAGCAGTACTACTGCATGTTAATATTTTTACTCAGGCTGAAATGAGACCTTGCTTGATGTGCTTTTACCACTTTAAGCACCCCCACTCCATTTTTCATAAGTTGTAAACATTTAAACTGCATGGAGTAAGATGGTTGGATAAGTAGTTAAATGACCTAGAACTTACCGTGTTAACAGATTTCTCTAGAAATCAAGGGATAGATCATTTCTCTGATAATAAAATGGTTATTCCTCTAAGAATTTTTAAGGGCTTACATTTTTTTATTGTATTTGTGTTTAGATAGTTAAATTTAAGTTTTGTTTTTTTCTCCAGCTGATGAAGAGGTTTGTTAATATTGAAAATTATATTTTGGCATTTTTGAGCCGTTTTTATTTTTATTCATTCTAAATTTTCTAATTACTATGAAGGATGGCATAAAATTAACATTGAAAATATAGCACCTATTATCAGTGGAGCAGACAATTTTAAAAAATACGTAAAGTTTTAAGTAGGTTTTTTTCATTGTTAACAATTTTTCCCCTAGCATTATATAAAGCATATATTCAAAATTACTTAGACTTTGTCTTTGATAAGTGCATTTTTAAAAATAAACTTTATTAATTGAAGTCTGTCACATCGTATTTATTACCTTATTTCACTGAACTTTTTCCAGGTTTTGTTTATGAATAGCTTAAGGTATAATTTGGGTTTCAAGTACTTTTTTTGATTACCAAAATCAGTCTATATCATTCAGTTTTTTGAACTTGGTAACTTAAAATGAAATCATTGCTAGAAGTATATGAGACCTTTTATAACATTATAATCTTTAAAAAATAATTTTTTTTATTAACATATAGTATATTTGCCCCAGGGGTACAGGTCTATGAATCATCAGGCTTACATACTTCACAGCACTCACCATAGCACATACCCTCCCCAGTGTCCGTAACCCAACCACCCTCTTCTTAACCCCTCCCCCCGGCAACCCTCAGTTTATTTTGTGAAATTAAGAGTCTCTTATGGTTTGTCTCCCTCCCGATCCCATCTTGTTTCATTTTTTCCTTCCCTACCCTCCAAACCCCCCACTCTGCCTCTCAAATTCCTCATATCAGGGAGATCATATGATAATTGTCTTTCTCTGATTGACTTATTTCACTCAGCATAATACACTCCAGTTCCATCCACGTTGTTGGAAATGGCAAGATTCCATTCTTTTTGATGACTGAATAATATTCCATTGTAGATATATACCACAGCTTCTTTATCCATTGTGTATATATATATATATATATACCCACCATATCTTCTTTATCCATTCATCTGTTGATGGACATCTAGGTTCTTTATAATATTATAATTTAATATGCTAAGAAATCATACAGATTTTGGATATATTTGCCTTTATCTTGTAATACGATGTGTTTAACTTTCACTGGTATGGACACCAGTTAGGTGTACAAGTGAGCTATGTATTTTAAATTTATCACTAATTGTCTTCCCAACAGAAACAATCCCAGTATCATCCTCTACAGACTGGCAAGCAGCATTTGGCTTTGGTTCTTCTAAACAACCAGAGGATGACTTGGGTTTTGATCCCTTTGATGTCACTCGAAAAGCCTTAGCAGACCTGATTGAAAAGGAACTGTCAGTCCAAGACCAGCCTTCCCTTTCGCCCACATCTCTTCAGAACTCCTCTTCACACACTACAACCGCCAAAGGTCCGGGCTCTGGATTCCTGCATCCTGCTGCACCGACAAATGCCAACTCTCTCAATAGTACCTTTTCAGTCTTGCCACAGAGGTTCCCTCAATTTCAGCAGCACCGAGCAGTTTATAATTCATTCAGTTTTCCAGGCCAGGCAGCCCGCTATCCTTGGATGGCCTTTCCACGCAATAGCATCATGCACTTGAACCACACAGCAAACCCCACCTCAAATAGTAATTTCTTGGACTTGAATCTCCCGCCACAGCACAACACAGGTCTGGGAGGGATCCCTATAGCAGGTAGGTTCGTTTATAGCCTTTGAAAATTTGTGAATAACTCATGCCTTCAGGTTGTTGGGTGGGTAGGGAGGGAATTTTTGAGTAACAGAGAGTACTTATTATTCTTGGAAATTTCTGTGGGGAAAAAAAGTCCTTATCATAATCTAAAAAAATTTTAATTGGATGGATGCCTTGTAATATTGAGCTTTATAAGGATGGTGGAGTATTATACCTACTTACAACTTGGAAGCATTTTATTTAACAGGGTAGTTACTAAACTTTCATATGGAATATAAATGCACAAAGAAAAAGAAAAAAAATGTGCTCTGAAATTATGGTGCTGGGAAGTCCAACACCATGGTACAAATTCCAATTATACATTCTGAAAGTAAATTGATTCAAAAAATTTTTTTGAAATGGTAATTAGTGAGAGCATGAGGGATAAAGCCACTCTCTACTTTTGGCAGTTACTTATTTTGACTGATAACACATGCGCAAACACACACACAAAAACTGTGCTATATGTTAATAAAATACTTAATATTTGAGAACTCTGATTATTAATGTTTCACAGACATATGTGTATACTTTCTGTGAAAAAGCTTTTGTTCAAGGAGAGCTACTTTCCCTTTTGGTCTGTCATGTTTTTATTTCTGGGGAAAACATTAGGTTCCTCGTAAGTGATGCCAGACTACTTCTGGTTTTGTACTGCTACCCTTGAAGGTTTCAGAACTTTGGGGTTTTAAGGTCCCATATGACATTTATTAGATCGAGTGACTTCTATATCTACAGGAATTCTTCTTATTAATAGCTTTTTAAAAAAATTTACTTAATTTGGATTTTAGAGATGACTGGTAAAAGGGAGAATTTGTCTCTCTCCTGATTTTCTGAAGTAGGATGGAATAGTCCCTACTCTGTTAACATAATTAAAATAAATAAAATTTATTGTTATCCCTTGTCATGGCCTTTAAGATATGGCATGGCATAGTCTTAACTGTAATCATGTTACCAGCAAGTCGTTTGTTCTCTTGTGTTTAGCAAGGTTGATAGGTGAATTCGAAGAGATCCATCAGAGTTCTTTGGCTCTGTTCTCTTTGTGACCAACCACATTTCATTTTCAAGACAAATAGATGGGTTAAGAGAATATGGTTTGTGGCTTTTGATATAGTGAATTTAACAGGTGATACAGTGAAGTTAATTTACATAAGCATGTTACACCAATGTAGCTGTTTGTATATTAGTGGGACTCATGATATTTGTTCGTTTGATTATGGTAGTTAGTAGGTAATTCAGAGTGACACGTTTCAGTCTTCTCATTCTATGTGATATTCACTTGTGAAACACTTAAGTACTCAGTTCCTGATACTGCTTTTTTTTTCTTCCATTCAAGACAGTATATTAGAGTGTGATTTTGTTTTGTTTTGCTTTAATCATTTAGAAACGTGGCATTTTAATGACTGGTAGTGCATCTCATAACTCATTATAACATTAAGAGTTTAAGTTCCCCTAAATATCCTAAACATTTAAAAATAAAATAATAAACCAATTACAATATTTGGGTTCCTGTTTGCCCAGCAATGAACTAGGCCATGAGGGTAATATAAAAGAACTATAAGATATGGGTACTATTTCCAGGTATTTTGCAGTGTAGTTGAAGAAATAAATTTAATATTATGTATGAGAGTGGTAACTATATGGTAACTGGAATCTAAGAGCCTATAATTATTGGGGAGGCTTCACTGAAGAAGTAGGAATTGATCTGTACTATGGTATCTTGGATTTGGGTTAGTGGGGAAAAGAGAAAGACCTTTATACTAATGGGAACTCCTGAGTTAAGGGGTGGAGGCAGGAATTAGTATGTCATTTCATTAAGAAGCAATGGAACTGCCTTCAGTAATGGGAAGTGCTTCATGTATTGTATAAATAGGACGGACGAGAACATGGGGAGCTCTGACAGTGAGGCAACACAGTGTGGACTTGATATTATAGGAAGAAGGGTGCCTTTGTGGGACTTCAGTTCTTAGTTGTCTTCATTGTATACTTTTATTTGACTTATTACGTGACTGTCTTCAGTAAGTTATCTGTTCTTCTGATTTCACAGTTACCATATTTTCCATTAGCACAGAAAGAATAATTTTAATCCAAATATTTCAAGTCAGTATATATTGTGAGAGTGCCACAGCAGTAATGAATAATTACTGATTTGTGAGTGTAGTCGTCCAGATGTTAGTCATTTGAAATCTTCATCTAAACTAGATACTTTATGAAAAAAATGTGGCATTAAATTGTGGTCTTACCTTTGTGGGTTTTCCTTTTAACATATACTCAACTGTAGAGCCTAAAATACTTTTTTTTCCCAGAAATTCTAAGAATGAAGTCACCGACTTGTAGGTTCTGAATCATTGTCATATTTTGTGGGAGGTTGGGAGAGTTTGTTATTTCAGATTTTCAGTTTTTGACTCTGCATACTTGTTTGGTATTTAAATGGTGACTTATGATTAAACTTTATTATTAGATCATTTTTAAATCTCTGATGACAAGAGAAATTGTAGTTTAATGCAACAAAATATTTAAAATTGTTATTAAGAGTTACACAGAATACTCTCATGTCCTATAAATATTTGGCAAATATTTCAGGAAGATGAATGTGCTAAACCTCAAAACAGAATAATTACATATTTGTAGCTGGATCATTTAGGATTTTCAGTAACAATTAGAAATGACAGAAAGTAAAATTCTAGAAAACTATGTTCATTTTAACTGTGTCTGATTTGAAGCAATTTAATACCTAAGCAATATCTGCTTCCCCCACCCCTAGTTGTAAATCAGTTGTACTTGAGTTGAACCCTTCAAATAGGTTCAACTTTGTATCCTGAAATGAATATCATGGTATCTTAACCAGGGTAGCTGTTGGTGAAGTGCTTCAAAATGGAGAGTACCTTCTATTTCTATGATACCTGCCACTATAAGATATGCTTAGACAGTATTCAACACTGGAAAAGGCATGTATATTTATTTATTCTTTAGCTATGTAGAGCAAAACACGGTAGGGTCCCTGGCCTTTAGGAGCAAATACTCAGGTGTCAGTCACCTGTATATCCTACAGATACCATGTCTGTATTTATTATATATTTGTATTTAAATTTTTAGTTTTGGTTTGTTTCAGTTAAATTATTAAAAATTGGTATGTCTGAAACCTATCATGGGAAGGACAGTTGCCAGAGGCTTGACAGAAATGCGGCTTCCATTTCTTACGCCTACATGAAAACTTTTTTTGTTTGTTTAAAATTAGTTATTTTCTTAATTAGGTAAAATCCTTTTAGCAGCATTTTCTTGGCTGCTCATCCAGTTTGCTAAGCCTGGAAGGATTTTTGAAATAAATATTCTTGGGGGAAAACTTTGATTAGTGGACAATTATAGTAGGTCCATTCAGATCTTTTTTGTTATTGGAACCATGTGCTTTTGTTTAAGAAGTAACTTTTCATAAAAAAGTGGCTTATCTTGTTCAACTAGTTCTTTTAGAAAAAGCAAAGCTGTGTTCCAGAAAGGTTAAATAATTTGTTAAAGGTCAAACATTCAATTAGTAATAGAATTAGGACAAGGATCCAGATTCCACATTCAAACTGAAGTGTTTTTCCAGTACGATGTTGTTCACCTTCACAAATGAAGATCACTGGCATGTACTTTAACTTGGCTTTCTTCCCATAGTAATTGATTGTTGCTCTCACACACTTTCAGGTCCCTTTTCATCAACAGTATCTATTGATGAGACAATTGGCCCAGCTCAGGGATATGGCCTATAACTTACAAAGTAGAATGAAGTTTATTGACTTGATAAAAATTAATCTCTTGCGTAGTCCTTATCAGTACCATGTTCTCACCAAGAACTGTAGTCTAGAATTTCCTCTACACAACTTTCTTGCTATGTACTTGGAGTTTATAGAATTTTGGCCAATTTACTGAAAAATTAGGAAATAACCTGTTCTAAAGGCTGAGAGTCTTCCTTCATTGTGTTAGTTAAATCTGTCAGTTAAATATTTCCAAATGTAATTTTGCAGATTTGTTTTTCAAAGAACTCTCTGCCAAGATGTTTTTTATTCTATGATGCTAAAAATTATTTGGAAAACAAATAATATTAAGTCTCAGTCTATTAAGCATTGTTGGTTTAAGATATTCTTAGAGAAATACTTGAAACTGTTTAGGATTGGATTTTTTTCATGTTTTTGTTCATTCAAATTTTACTTGTAAGAGGACATTTTTCTTTAAATTTTATTACCGAATTAGCTATTTTAACAGTGACTTGATTGGATTTTGAGTCATATGTGAAACAAGTCACTTGTAGTCCAGTAATTATCAATTATAATTAGGAGAACTGATCTCATTTCGTGTATTTCTCTGACCTAGAAGTAGTCATCTCGCTTTCAGTCAATTGGATCGTTATACCATTAGCATTTATTCTTTTCTAATTCCTTCAGAGTACACAGTGAATTATCAGATGCAGTGTGGTAATTTGCTGAATTGATATTTATATCTTTTTGTTTATTTTTTATGGACATAATTTCTGCCTTTAAAACATGAATTTGTCATTTTTCCTTTTAAAAAACATATTTTCACATCTGTGAACTTCTTTTTAATTTTTTTCACAAAATACTATTAACTGTTAGTATCTGAATTTAAAAGGGGTCCAATTGGCTTGGAAAAGAATGGCTTTCCTGGTCTCTCTCTTTTTTTTCTTTTTGTCTATTTATAATCCTAAATCTATTATATTTGTTCTTATATCTGACATAGTATTAAATTGAAGGGTGTGTTTATAGTGTAACTACTTTCTAGGTACTTGATAAGTTTATATTTAAAATTCATGTCTTGTTTCACACCCAGATTCCAGGCATTTAAGCATGTATTTTATATATGTATCAGTATTCCAAATATTGAAATCATTTTTAAAGGGACTGTTAACAAATCTAGTCACCCATAACTAGACCATGACTGACTTTTCCACAGGGGAAGAAGAGGTGAAGGTTTCGACCATGCCACTGTCAGCCTCTTCCCATTCATTACAACAAGGACAGCAGCCTACAAGTCTCCACACTACTGTGGCCTGACAACAGAACTGAGAGGAGAGGATTAGACTCTGGGGTGCTTGCATGGGCAACCGGATTTTTGCATGATTCCTTTCTGATTTCGCATTTAATGTATACACCCAAAAGAGCCAATATAAACGTTCCTCATGCCTACAACTAGTGTGTTACCTCATAGTTGCTAAAGTATTTCTTCATTAGGCCTTTAACACGATTTATTAGCATAATAATTTTGGCATTGTTTCTCATGAGTGATACTATTTTTAACTCACACAAATAAACTTGTAGTACTAATTAAGATCCCAGATGAGATTAGCTAGAATTGTTCTTATTTTGGCTCTATTACTGAAATTATGCAAAGATAATGGTAGTTCCTTGTTTTCTGATTTGTGAAAAAAAATGGTAATATCCTAATATACTCATGAAAAAATTGAAAATTAAGATAATGTCTATTGCATTTCTTTGAATACTTGAGAAGAAAGAAAACATATAAAACAAAATTGGTGGTGTTGTTTAATGCTCAGAAGGATGTTGTCAGCAATTATTTTTAGTTGTATGGATTTATAGCCTATATTAATGCATTACATGTTTAGAAACTGTTTTTGTTGTCTCTCATTTGCACATTTGCACTTTCTTTTTGAATGGTTGTTAATTATATTTAGAAGGTTAATTATTATAGACTAAATGCAATATCTCTTTTCTAATGCACTGCCTAGTATACCAGGAAATGCCTCAGAAACAGAATTTCAACTTACAGTTGATTTATCAGAAACTTGAATATGGGGTAAACATTGTATGTGAGAAGCAACCATAGTAGTGTAACACTTTTATGGAATGAACGGTAGTTCTGTGAGATACCTGTTTGGAAACGTCATTGTTTAAAAATTGAAATGTGATAATAAAGCTATATTACAAGTACCTGGCCAGAATGAGACTAAGGTGGAGGAGAAGAGATTGGGGATCCTCTAAAATTAGGCCATGTAAGTTGTTGTAGGTAATTTTGATCACAGAAGATAGTGAAGTACTTTATTAGGGCATGATATACAGTGATGTTTTTGGATAATACACAGTTTTTTCAAAAATAGTTTTAAAGCTGATAAACTGAATGGAGTTCTGAGCAGTGGACAAAAGCTGATTCAGAAAAACATGACCATATTCTGCCTGATTAAATATCTGGGAAGAATGGGGAAAGTCAGATCTCTTCTTGACGTTTTCAAAAAACAATTACGATAAAAGATATGCCTTTATTTGTTAAAAATATTAAAAGAGTAATGTGAATACCAAAAAAGGAATCCTAAGGATTTTAAAATAATAATTATTTAAAAAACACATTAGGAGATGAGATAATATCATGTTGGCATTTTTCAAGATTACCTCTCTATATGAAGTCTGGTTATTTTCTGTTAGGTATAATACAGCAAATGGAATAGCTTTGTCCTCAGGTATAGTGGGTAAACTAAAATCTGTTCTTTGATGTCCTTTGATTTGGTTAACTGAGGTATAGGAACAGGTAATCATCTAGCCATTTAAATATTTTTGTAAGATTCTGCATAAGTGACAATCTCTAATTTCTATTCAAAACTGACTTTAGGGCAGCATTACAAGAAATTTAAAAAATACAAGTAAAACACTGTCGACTTATTAGACAGAAGCCTTTGATCATGGTTTAATTACAGTTTCATTTTTGCTGTAAGAAGCCAAGACATCCACTTAATGTCTTCTGTGGTGCTAGGGTTCCTAGGCTTTGGGCTCCCTGTAGTGAAGCTTACTAATAGATAGCTTTCTCTAGCTATCAGTGCAAGCCTTTCATCACCTGGATCTGCTTACCAAGACAGATGGTTTCTTTACTTTACTTCTTTGTGTTGAGAGAGCGATCTGCCTGTTAAACAAGGCTTCTTTCCTGTGGTCGCTTTCTCTCTCCTTTTTCCTTCCTTGCCAAGGCCAAAAAATTGTCAGGTGTTTTATCTATACTTGCTAGAACCCAAAACTCTCTCCCTGCCTACTTCTTTATTCTTCACACTTTTGACACACAGCAAACATCAGGAAAATGCATCTTGGGCACTTAGGTTTCAGTTTAATTATTTTCACATTGAAAAGCTAAAGATTATCCTTTAACTTTGTAATTTTGAGCCCTTGTAAGCCTAGAATAATAAGTCTCACCATTTTGCTTACCTAATATTTCGATAGTATAGTTTTTTTAAAAAGTTAAGTCTTGAAATCATGTTGGTAATTAATTATATTAAAGCACAGAAGAAATTACACAACACGTAAAAGAAAGTACCACTTCATATAGCAAGTAAGTTGATGAAGCCAAATGATGGTAAAGAATGAAAAATTCTAAAAAATTTCAGAATAGTTTTTGTTAAATGAATGTCTCATGCACAAGGGAAACTTTTTATGCTTTTACATCCCAACTTTTTAAAAAAGTAACTAGTCTGTTTCTTAAATCAGAAACTGTAAACGCCAGAATTCAGAACCCTTTGGATGGACTAGCGAAGTTTTGTACGTATGTACAGCTGTCCATATTTTTCTGTGGAGAAAATCCATAGCTATTAGATTTATAAAGAGCTTGGTGGTACCCCACCCCACCCCCCACCCCAGGAAGAGAATTTAAAAACTGCTACCCTGAAATGACTTTAGTGCCACTGTAGGAAATAGAGAACTGGAGTGAATGATTTAAGTCATGATGAATGTAAAGTGCCTCTTTTTTTATTTTCTTAAAGATTCCATTAGAAAATATTTTCTGATTAATGATATTTTCCTTTTCATTCTACTGTCACATGTTTTTCCAGGTGGTGCTTTTGTATACTGCCCTTATTACAACAAAATATTAGTCAAATATTTGAGAGCCTATTCTGTATGGTGACCTTTAGTTAGGTCTTGAGGGCTGAATAAAGCGTAGATCCTGTCATTAAGTATAACAGTCTAGTGACAGTTTTATTTCAGGTTGTTTCTGTAGGGTCAGCTCTTAATATATTTTAACAAAAACCGTTGCAGTGGTCTAGACTCATTACTCATTGCTCTGACGGTGGCAACATAGGGTATTAAATATTGATACCTGAAAATTAAAATATGTGATAATTTGGAGGGAGTGATAAAAATCTTAATAGGGAAAACATACATTCACAATTTTGACTTGAGTATCTTAGTCATGTGTTTATGCTCATGTCTCTAACTCTTAGTGTTCTAGGTGTTAAATAGAATTTTCTCTATATATGTTCTTTTAAAGAAAATACTTGAATGCATTGTGTCTGTGCACATTTTTTATTGACATTTTTCCTATTCGTATGGCGTTCCAAGCACCTTCAAGATTGCCAGAGCTCTTTTCTGCTGTGACACACGTCCATAAGGTAGCTACTCCCACAGAGACGTTGGCTTAGAAAGCCAAGAAAAAGGAGGAATGAATTGCAGGTGCATAGAAGTCTTACAAAATGATAACCATTGTGTTATTTATGCATACATTAAAAACTAGAGGATGTTTTATCTTTTTGAGTTACAAGGTTTTTAGACTTTTCTGTTTACTTGATCTTTGAGGTAGTCCCAAATTTGTGTAATTGGCTTAGGGATGGATATCATACAGTTGGAAACACAATAATGTTTTTAAAAAGGTTATCTTATAAAGAGGTGATAACCCAAAACAATGATACGTCTTTTTCTATAAAATATAGACCAAAGTCAGTTATCCAGTGTCAAGCTAGTCCTTCTGCCCTTAGTGCTGTATCTTTCTCCTCTGAGTATTTTTTTAATCTGAGTGAGTACCTACTGCTTGTCTCCTTATGTTGAGTAAATGGCAGTAATATACGCAGGTATTTCCACATGAAATGTCTAGCGAACTAATCAAACGCTCTGGTGATACAAAAGTAAAAATAGGAATTAAAGAAGTTAATGTAAGGTGGGGCAGGGAAAGGCTTCATAAAGTATGGGGCTTTTCGATGTCGAAGGATGGCTGATTCAAGGGGAAAATAGAATAAAGAGAACAGACGGAACAAAGAACCAGAGACAGAGATTGGAGTGGTCTCTAGTGATTAAGAGAGAAGGACAGTGAGGAGATGGACTCATTTGAGGTATACATGTCATACAGAAAAGTAGAATAAGTATGCAAAAGCCTTGAAAACTGGGAAGGATAGTTTAATCTTGATATGGATGTGGTCAGTGATAGAGAACTCTAGGTTCTTTGCTGAAGATGTAACTTGATTGTAGCATTTTAAAAAGATTAGTTTGATGATGTGTTTGCTTGAAACTGGGACCACTTCGAAAAAAACTTACAAGTTTCCATTATGTATATTGCTGGGCAGTGCAAATAAAATGGCCTGGATTCGAACAGTAATAGTAGGAATAGAGAAGAAATGATGAATTAGAAGCCAGAAAATACGAGATCTAGAAAAAAGCCTAGGTGTCTGGTGACCTTTAAAAATTTAACTTTCATAAAGGTACAGATGGAAACCAGATTTCTAGGATTCATGAGAAAAAGTCAAGGATATGGCTACAGCAACCATTGATTACTTAAGATATTTGGCAACTAAGGGAAAGAGAAAGACAAGACGCTTACCAGATGGGTGGTAGATCTTAGAATGCATTGCTTTAAGGTCGGGTGGGTATTTAAATATTTAAAAGCAGAACTTACAGAGCTATTTGAGAGGAAGAAATGGACAGTGCTAAAGAGAAGGTAGGCTAATCCAGTAGGGTAATGGATTTCTCTAATGCTAGGAGGAGATAAGCTCCGGAGACAAGGTTAAGTTAGGGACTTAGCTTTAGAGAAGAGGGCACTGTTCTTTTCAAGGACACCCAGAAAATCTAGGAAAGAGAAGGTGAAATTAGAGAAAATGAGAACACAGGAAGGGACTCACATCAGTTATTATTGAATGCATATTGTGTGAGAATGGGGGTGAAGAGTGAAGTTGGGACTCAGTAAAGAAAGGTGATTAAATAAACCTGTGAAATAAGCCTAGAAGTACATCAGAAAGAAATTCAAGAATTGCTGAGTGAAGATAAGGATCAAATTAAAAACTTCTAGAGTCCAAATGTATATGGTTTTATATATTTCTCTGGTTCTGCACAAAACATCAAGGGTAGACAAAGCAAATATTGAGAGTTTGGTTAGAAGGTGAAAAAGAAAGGGATACAAAAATATGCAGGAAGACAACATTGAAATACCTAATCTGTGGTCAAGAAGAGTCAGTCAGTCCACTAAGGCAGGAAAGAATCAATGGTGTGAGTGTGTTGAAGGGAGTTCAGTGACTTTAGGTTTTGGTGAGGTCACAGAGCAGGAATAGTGTTGTTAAGGGAATGACAGATTAGGAGGCTGTGGTCAGCATGATGACGGTTAGTGCTGAGTGATGAGTGAGAACCAGAGAAAGGATGGCATCTAAATGCCTAACATCAGGGCTGGAGGTTGGAAAGGCACCTGGCTTTCGTAACCCCTGTGTTTCTTCTCCACTCACTTACCTTCCAGCCATTTCTTGAGAGTAAGAAAGAGAATTATAGAAAGCATGATACTGCTTAGGGAATCCTGGGTCAGGTTTTTTGTAAGTTGAAGACCAAGGAAAACGCCCTGTGGGATGAACGTTCCTGCAGAATGCAGGGGAAGGCTTGGGAAGAGCCAGGGATGAGACTGGACAGGTGTAGGTAAGCCCAGTGAGAGGGGTGGTGGACATGTTACTTATGATGTAGAAGACTTAGAGGCAGTAGGTCTGGTAGTTGAAGAGCCTGTATTACAAGTAGGAGCTAGTTTCTCCCAAGCACACTTGGGAGAACCAGCCCTTCTTATTTAGGTGTACTGGGTCATTCTGCTTTATTTCTATAGCACATTGGAATTAAAAGTAGTAGATTAGTGAAGAGTAGAAGAGAGAGAAATTCAGAATTTTATTATAACATGTTATAAAAATGTTTTGACAGTTTGTCCCCAAAGAGAATGTGTCATGTGAATAGATAGATATAAACCTACAAGTTAATGAACTAATCTATACTTACATTTTATATACTTAGATATGACCTTTAGGGAAAATTGCTGAAGGTAAAGTGAAACAGGGATAAAGATATAGATAAATAAAATTTTTTCTTTATTTAGTTAATAGCAAATATGCCTACTTTGGAAGTACTCTTAGTTTATTGACACTAACATATTTTTATTAGACTTTTTTATTAACATATAATGTATTATTAGCCCCAGGGGTACAGGTCTGTGAATCGTCAGACTTACACACTTGACAGCAGTCACCATAGCACATACCCTCCCCAATGGACATTAACACATTTTTAAACTCACTGGACTTGATCCATGTGTGTACGATCCATGTATGATATGTCAGCTGACATATCAACTATGATACTTAAAAGTGATAATACTTCAAAGTACAAGTCATTGCTCAAGAATGCTCTTTGTGAAACCATGCTGATGGATCGAAAAGCCACTGCTCCTTCCATCTCCTTTCTGCCCTGTGATTTGCTGCCATGAGTATTATTCTTACCAACCCTATAATGCTGGGCATACCAGCCTTTAATACCGGCTTCCTTAGTCGGGATCTTTTCCCAAGGAATCATTCTTGAGAATCCAGGATTCACAAAGAGAATCTGTTCTATTCCATAATGTTTCAGAGAGTCTGCCCTGGGTTTGAGTTATATGAAAATCTAGTTTATACCTGTTGGGCACCTAGAACTGAAAGAAAGCCTAAGCAATCTAAGCTGCTTCAGAATTGAACTGAAGTACTTAGAAATTCCATGAAACAGCTGGAAGTTGTACTTAAAGAACCAATCCGTTCTCTCCAGGCTCCTTCAGACTGTACTTCCTAAGGCAGCTACTGACTTGACTTCGTTCTTAGGCCACTTCATGTGTGCAATTATTCTGAGGGTTCCTGGAAGTTCCCACCTGACTCAGGAGCGCACTGTGCTTATTGTTGTTCAGGCTCACTATTGTGCTCTCTTAAAAAGCAACACTACGAAAGCTTTCCCCTCCTCCCCGCCTCCATAAAATGTATAAAGCCTCTAGAGCACCTAGTACCTTTTTTTGTTGTTGAATAGAAGGGAAATTCATGTAACATACAAATAACTAAAGTGTGGTGTAGTCCTGTTTTTTAATTATCTCACTGTTACAATAGCAAAATAAAAAACTCACTCCAGCTGTGAGAATTTGGGCCTATTTTTTGTTGAGGCTGTGTGCATCTGGACTTGGTGTTTTACCTTGTAGGGTGCCATGCTTCTTCACAACAATGTAGTTTAAGATTATGGGTGAAGCAACTTTTATATACTACCCTTTAAAAAAGGGGAGGAAGGCAAGGAGCTGTAGGTAAAAAAGGTTTAGGATACATGTTTTCCTGAGTAGGTAAAAGTGTTTGAAACAACCATCTGAATAGTTTTGAAATAGCAATAATAGTCTTTCTGTCTTTGTGACATTTGATTAGCATCATGGAAGAAAGGTTTGCTTAGCAGAGATATATACTATAAGTGTAGTGCTCTCCATGGGTGTGAGGGTGAATGTGTGTGCGTGCACGTGTGTTGGTTGCTTAGTAATTTTCATTTAAGTCCTCCACTTAACATAGCAGAGGAAAAACCCTCTGGCCACTTTTCTGCGACGTTTCATGTATTTATTCCTGCTATGTTCTGCTTAACTCATATGTTCAGGACAAGTGATGCATTTATATATAGTCTGTTTCTAAACTTTTTTTTTTTTTTTAAAGAAATAAAGACCCTTTGAAACGCAGCAAGGCTTATCTGAACAAATATTTTTGTAGCCTTTTCTCATCAGATTTAGTCTCACTAGTAGGCATATCCACCCCGTGTCATACTCTTTGGAAAAACCTAAGGGAAGGATAATAAGAAAACTTCTGTCGGAATAAATTTCAGAGCTTTGAAATCTATAACATACTCTAACAGCCTGACTTTTAAAGACCAAGTAATAATGATAATAATAAACATGGCACAGAAGGAATATGATTTGCCCACAATCCCATTCTAACAATATAAAGTTCTCCTTAGCCCTCACCATCTGAATTTGCCTTCCTACATGTAACTCACGGAGAAGGAAACTTGAAGATCCAGAATATATCTCTTCTGTAAACTTTGTTGTATCTTACAGCTTGATTATTGTAGTAGTTCTTGCAAGTCAAGGGCTTTCAACTGTGAATATCACTGCAAATAATGAAGGCTTTCAAAGTGTCTATCTGCTGATGACTGTTAATACAGATCCTGTAAGTTTTGGAAACTGATATTTAATGTGACCTAGTGATCTTGGAGTAACATTAGTGACAGGTGGAAGAGGATGTAACCTAGCAGGTATTAGTACATAATGTAGACTTAAACTAAATACCAATTTCAGAACTTAATAAAGAATAAAACAGAGGTGGAATTAAATTTGCCCAAGAATTTTCTGCAGTGCCAAAGAGCATTTAAGGACCAGCATGCACGATCACTAGACTGGTGACATCTCTAAAAGAATGAAAAATATATATATAATAGTAATGGTACCAAGATGTACTACCCTCACACTAAAGCTGTCATCTCAGATTCATCTTGAAGAACTATATGCTACACCATGTAAAACAATAGCATATCTGCTGATAATGTTTCAAAGAAGGAGGTTGTTGTTTTCAGCATAATGAAACAGAGAGAAAGCTCCACAAGGATTTAAAGATGATAATACCATCACCATCTCCAAGAAGAAATTCAGGAAAGCTGACTGCAATCAACTTTTGTAGCCTAGTGCTGTTTCCTTATATGGTGAGATCTTATCCTAAGGACTGTGCTAACATTTACACTCTGTTATCAGTCTTGCATATTGAAATCATATGTATATGGAGCAGAATATAGTGATCTGAAACATTACTGGGATGTTTTTTAAGTATCATCATTTTATATGTTGGCATTTGTGAGAAGACCGATACCCTGAAGCTGCTTATTTTTTCCTTTATTACATCTATCATTTGGGTATCCAGCTAAAGGTAAAGGAGGACCAGTGTTACGACTTCATCAACCAAAGTAGGAAGTTTTATTATTGGCTTTAAGCAGAATGTTGGGCTCCATACCATTGTTCCATTAGAAAAATGAGTTTTAATTGAAACTTAGAAATATGGATTACTGATCTATATGCCAAAGCAGGCACCCCCTAATCCCCAATTCAGGGTAAGATTTGCTATCAGATATGTTTCATTTTACTTCTAAACCATTAATTAATGTAACTGTGGTCTTCCCCAGACCCAGATAGGTATAACAAATCTTGAGTTTTAGTGTAGTCAGTGCTGTTACGTGTAAACTCCCAAGACCTCACCTGTATTTTAAGTAATACTTGATTGGAATAAGCCTATTACTAAAATAAGCAAAGGTCTCATAATCTCCAAATACACACATATATCCCTGCATTTTATAAACACACTTTCAGGTTTTAATTCTTAACCACCATGAGTCATCCTAATACCTTGTGTTTACTTCTCTGTGTTTTTTTTTTTTTCCCTTTCTTTGGATAGAGAAGAAAATCATCTTTCCCCGTATAACTTTTCATAGCTAGAGAGGAGTTCTCTGCTAGATAACGTGCACTCCCTGTGTGATTCCCCTACACCATCCCCGACAGGCCTGGATTTCCCTTTTCAGAGAAGCAGTTCTCCCTCTCAGGCTGTGGAGTGTTTATTTGAGGTTCTGTGATCATTTACTTCCCAGTTACCTCCCCAGTCACCAGTCTGCCATCTTTCAGCTTATTTCCAAACTGGCATTTAGTTTTAGGTGACCTTTTTTTTCCCCTTCTCTCTTAAAACAGCACATTTAAACAGTAAGTACACTTTGAGTTTTGAAGTAGATTAACAACCACTGCAACTCTTAAATGTTGAATTGATAAAGATTTTTGACATTGTAAGCTGGTATTATCCCCTTTCCCCAACTTCTGATTTATTTAGTTTAGCTCTTTTAAAAATTATTTAATATTCTAGACAATATGACTAAAATTCAGTGTTTTAGAAATATGTATAATTTTTAATAGAATTAATTTTTTTCCACTGACATGTTAATTCTAGTTCGGTGTAAAGCTCCAGGATATGGTGAAATAAGAATTGTTGTTTCTAATTTGAATTTGAGAATGTATTCATTCACCTGGTGTTCTTTCCTTCTTTCCTTCCTGCCTGCCTTCTCAGTAGGGCCCAACATTGATTAAGAATTGGTTCTGTCAAGAATATCTTTGGCAGTCCTTTTCAAATCCAACTTTAATAAATCATAGCTAAGGATGAACACTTAAATAAATGTGTATTTTAAGTGATTTTTAAGCTAAGGCCGCTTAGTGGACTGGTGGTGAGCATTTAAGTCTTTGAATTCATCAAGGTTCTTTTTGAAATGCTAATCTCTACAGGAGTATTATCTTTTGTAGGTCTGGAAAGGATGCATTCTTATTAGGACTAATTCTTTTTAAATTGAGACATCATTTGAGAATTAGAAGCAGAAAAGTTTATTTATTTTCCCTAGTATGTGAATAAGTAGTATAGAGAAAGAAACAAGCAAATAGTCTTATTTTTTTTAATCAGACATTTCATATAGCTAAAATAGCTAAATTTCACAATATACATGCTTGTTTTGAAAATCAAACATTTATTTGTAAAAGAATCCCAAACTATAACAAATATATCTCTTTGGTTTGTAACTAGTACAAGGAGAAAGAGCTCCTAAAGATATGTGCTTGCTTGGTCTGTTGGGTTGGAAATGTTTACCACCATATACATCACTATGATTATACCCATGTCTGTCTGATTTAGTTTTAGTATAAGATAATGAGAAAACTCTTTCATTTCCTGAAATTTTTTTTTCCTGAAATTGAGAAATAAAGCAAATTATTGTTTTAATGTCTGAAATGGTATTTTCTAAGAATGAAGCTCATAGCTGGGTTATGAAGAATTTGTCAATTAAAGAGATATTTCAGAACATGGATAATTTTAGTCTTTTGGGGGAATTTTTCTGACTTTGATTTAAATCCATAAGATAAGAGCCATCTTTCAGAAAAAGAGGAGACTGATCTTCACTGTTAAAATAAAAGTAAGCTGTTTAATTAAATGAAGTAAAAAATTGGGTTTGGTGTTTTTTAATAACTTAAAAAATTTGGAAATCTTTTAATTTAGAGAATTGTGAACTTCAGAAATCTTAGGAATTTCAGTAGACACATAACTGTACAAGGATTTGCTGGATAGGTAGCAAAATACGTTGGTTATGAATACAAGCTTGAAGAGGAACTTATACTCCATAAAGGCATTTTATTGGCACTAAACAGTCAAAAGCTATCACTGGCTTTGCTCACAATGGCCAGCCTCTAGTGAACCACTAAAGACAAAACAACAAACAGAACAGCATCACTTTTAGGAAAGAAGATACAGAGTAGACATTCCAAAAATGTTTGTTCAATGAAATCTGATGGTTGAGAGAGTGATATTGATATCTGATTACTTCTGGAGGCTGCAAAACCTGGGTGTGCTTTGTGTTGCATCTAGACTTCGGAACCACTTATTCAGATTCCTTAGAACATGAGTCACAGCTTTCCTCTTGGTTGTTCTGCGACTTTCAGCGTTGGCTCCCCTCTCCACTGCGCGATCAGACCTTCTCTTCTGTCTTCTTTATCTCCGAACTCTGGAAACCTCAGCTCTTGACATTCACTTATTTCTTCAGTACTATCCCCCCAAAACACTCTCACCATTTTTAGAATGTCACCTAATAATGCTCTTCTTAACCTCTAGTTTCTCATTTGTGATACTCATAAATAAATATGTAAATACATAAATGAATATACGTACATGTGTGTGAATGTGTGTACGTCTTCCCCTAAAACACAGACACACAATTCAGAAAGTCTTTCAAGGGCAACTAGTAATTATAAAAGTTTTTTTTCTTTTTTGGTGAAACCAAAATCTATTTCCCATTTATACTTCTTGTGAAATATGTGAAGGCAGTTACCACTTGTCTAGTAACTTCTAGAGGTTGATGAAGCTTCCTTAGGTCTTCCAGCCATTCTACGGTTAGCATGGATCCTAGTTCTCTCTACATGCCTAGTCTAGTTCTCCTCTACATGTATTTTGATTGGACAGTGAATGCTTTTCTTAAAATATAAAGCTCACACTTTAATAATCCTGATGTGGTCAGAAAATAGATCTATTTTTCATTAAAACTGTTCTTATTCTGTATATTTATAAATTCCTTTACAGTTTACAGAGTCCTTTTATAAAACCATCCTATGGGGTAGATATTACCCCCATTTTGTAAGTGACTGAGGCTCAGAGTGGTATCACTTGAGGTTTGCCCATTGTCCTACAATAGCTAATGTAGATATTGCATATCTGTTTACCTGGTCTTAATGTTACCATTTTACAAATTCCATTACCCATTTGTCATATTAGATATAAGCCTGTTGAGTAATACCACTAGACCCCTTTTTCACATGTATTACTGGTTAGATTTCTTTCATACTGTACTTTCCTAATACATTAAAAAAAATCTGAATATATATATACCTCTTCATGCTTCAATTTGATGAGGTTAGGGTATACTGTTTGTGTATCACATCTTACAAGTTTGTCTTATGAAAGAGCTATGTGATTGTAAAGAGATAGATAAATGTAAAGAGATTGATAAAGAGATAGATAAACATTATTAGCATTTGTGTGAAGAGTTCAATGATTTTTAATTGAGTAGCTGTAATTTTAATTATGGATTCTGTCATCTCTAGAGTTGGCTTCCGCTTGCATATTTAAATTAACTTTGTAGGTTTTGCTGAGCTTGATAAAAATTACAGAGTCAAAGATAAAGGAAGCAGTATCACAGAAACTTACTCATTTTTGTAATTTTATTTAAATTCCAGTTAACTTACAGTGTGATATTCATTTCAGGTGTGTAATGTAGTGATTCATCACTTCCATACATCACCCAGTCCTCATCACAAGTGCACTCCTTAGTCCCCGTCACCCATTTAACTCATCTCGCCAGCCCATCTCTCTTCTATTGGTGACCATCAGTTTGTTCTCTATAGTTAGGAGTCTGTTTCTTGTTTTGTCTCTCTCTTTCTTTTTTCCTTTTGCTCATTTGTTTTGCTTCTTAAATTCCACATATCAGTGAAATCGTATGGTATTTGTCTTTGACTTATTTCACTTAGCATAACGTTCTAGCTCCATCCATGTCTTTGCAAATGGCAAGATTTTATTATACTTATACCACGTCTTCTTTACCCATTTGTCATTCAGTGGACGCTTAGGCTGCTTCCATATCTTGGCTGTTGTAGATAATGCTGCTATATATCCTTTGGGTAAATACTCAGCAGTGTGACTGCTAGATGGTAGGGTAGTTCTATTTTTAACTTTTTGAGGAAACTTGATACTGTTTTCCACAGTGGCTGTACCAGTTTGCATTCCCCTAACAGTGCAGGAGTTTCCTTTTTCTCCACCTCTTCGCCAACACCTGTTGTTTCTTTTTGTGTTTTTGATTTTAGCCATTCTGACAGGTGTGAAGTGGTATCTGATTAACATTTCCCTGATGATGAGTGATGTTAAGCTTCTTCTGTTGGCCATCTGTATGTCTTCTTTAGAAAAATGTCTGTTCATGTCTTCTGCCCATTTTTTAATTGGGTTATTTGGTTTTTGGTTGTTGAGTTTCGTAAGTTCCCTATGAATTTTGGTTAATAATCCTTCATAATGTCTGTTACTTGCAAATATCTTCTCCCATTCTGTAGATTGCCTTTTTGTTTTGTTGATTACTTCCTTTGCTGTGCAGAAGCTTTTTATTTTGATGTAGTCCCAACAGTTTATTTTTGCTTTTGTTTCCATTGCCTCAGGAGTTATATCGAGAAGGAAGTTGCTATGGCTGATATCAAAGAAGTTACTGCCTGTGCTCTCTTCTAGGATTTTTATGGATTCAGGTTTCAGAGGTCTTTAATCCATTTTGAATTTATTTGTGTGTTTTGTATAAGAATGTGGCCCAGTTTCATCTTTTGTTTGTTGCTGTCCAGTTTTCCCAACACCATTTGAATAGATGGTCTTTTTTCCATTGGCTATTCTTTCCAGCTTTGTCAAAGATTAATTAACCAGGGGCGCCTGGGTGGCTCAGTTGGTTAAAGCCTCTGCCTTCGGCTCAGGTCATGGTCCCAGGGTCCTGGGATCGAGCCCCACATTGGGCGCTCTGCTCAGCAGGGAGCCTGCTTCTTCCTCACTGTCTGCCTGCTTCTCCACCTGCTTGTGATCTCTGTCTGTCAAATAACATCTTAAAAAAAAAAAAAAGATTAATTAACCATATAATGTTGGGTTCATTCCTGGGTTTTCTATTCTGTTCTATTGATGTGTGTGTCCATTTTTGTGCCAGTACCATACTTTGTGGTTACTGTAGCTTTGTAATTATAACTTGAAGTCAGAATTGTGACACCTCCAGCTTTGCTCTCCTTTTTCAGGATTGCTTTGGCTATTCGGGGTCTTCTGTGGTTCCATACAAATTTTAAGAGTGTTTGTTCTAGCTCTGAGAAAAATGCTGTTGGTATTTTGATAGGGATCAAATTAAATATGTAGATTGCTTTGGGTAATATAGACATTTTAACAATATTTGTTTTTCTAGTCTATGAACATGGAATATCTTTGCATTTCTTTATTTCATCTTCAGTTTCTTTTCATTAGTGTTTCATAGTTTTCAGAGTATAGATTTTTTTCACTCTTTGGTTAGGTTTATCCCTAGATATCTTACCGGTTTTGGTGAGTATCACAGAAACTTTTAAGCTGACACATAGTACCTTAAATTCCGTAAAAATTCATCTAAACACTGCTGTTACCCAATGCTACACTTTACATCCTATTCCAAAAGATTACCATCAGACTTATCAGAACCTGCTCAATTGAAGATATAGTATACTTAGGATATCCCAGAAAGCCCATCCAGAGAATAAATTATTTTGATATGTCTGTTTCTTTGTAGAAATACATTTTGGCTCTCATTGATCACTCTTTTCCATTTGTTTTATGGAGCTGATGTGTCAGTGGGATAGGCAAGTAGCTGGTTTCAGAGTCTTGAATTTGGGCAGGCAGCAGAGGAAAGGAAAGGACTGTGATGTCAAGAAAGAGGACATTTCCAGTGGATAACAATTGTCAAGAGAAGCTTCATGACTACCTGTTCCACTTCAGTATTAAATTTAACTTCCTGTGTAATTCAAATGGAAGGGAGCTAAGGTTCTAGACAAAACGCTGCATATTATTTTCCATGAAAAATGCCCCAGATGCAAGCAATAGAGCCAGCAGTCCTTGCTAAGCCTGTCACTCATTTCTGAAGAAATCATCTAGCTCCTAATCCATTTCAGATTTTCCCAAGAACTAATTACAAGCGTGTAGCTTCTAGAGTCTGCCATTTTCTCCTTTTCCAGCACTTATCTTAAAAGTGGTTTTGTGATCACATCTGCAAGGATTAATTCCCTGAAATAGAGTTCATTTTGCACCTAAAGATTTAAAACTCATTTAAATTGAGTGGATGTTCTTTTACTGTCTTTTGCACCTTTACTGACAGCTCTCTCCACATTGCTTCCTCTGTCCATTCTGGTTTGAGGATCATGCTCTTTTTATAAAGAAGATGGAAGAAAGTCAAATGAAGACGGAACTGCATAGGCCTGCCTTCTCTTGGGGCTTAGCATTATGACACCAGGCTGCACAGTGGCTTTTCTAAATTTTCTCCTATTCCAAACTTAGCTTTTTCTTGCCTTCAACATTGTCCACAAGCTTCAGATCAATATGTGTTCTGATTTTAGTCCTCAAGGATTATGACACTCTTACAGGTAGGTTTGTGTTTTTTTTTAACCTCCATCCATCTTTTCTAAATGTTATTTCTTTAGATTTCTCCCCAGTTTCTTTTCTTTGTTAAGAATCATTTATTCTTGCGTAATTAGAAGTCATAGTTTAGCATCTTCTGTGGTCTATGAATCACTGTCTCCTATAACTATGGGACCACCCTGAATCATAGTTTTGTTATTGTTGATGAGGTTTTTTTTACACCTTTTTTGGAAAGCTGTTTTTCTCCAAAAATCTGGAAATAGATGTTCAGTGCTCTTTGTTTAGGAAACATTATATACCTGTTGAGATCCAGGTTTGGGAACTGTTCACAATACATGAAGAGGATTAAATCAAGGTCCCTTTTCCTGGAGGAGCTCATAGTCTAGTAGACAAAAGCTAACACATAAACAAGTATTTGTAATGCACTGTGGTAATTGCAGAAATAGCCAGGATACCTGCCATCCAAGGGCTCCAATCTAAGTCATTCCCATTTCTTGCTTCTGTAAATCCTAAAATTATGCCACAAACTCTTAGGCTTCTGTTATGTTTGCAACAGCCAAACAGTTCTTTTTTGGTCAGAAGTCCAGGATAAAAGTTTCCCTTCTTGTTTCCACCTTGGGGAAGGGAGATGTCAGCAAGTCACTTTTGCTAGGGTTATCTTCTTCTAGCGGATTCAGACCTCAGAGATTTAGGGTGGCTGACAACCCCCATGTCTGTGTACTTTTGTTGTTTGTCATGGTGAAACCATATTCTGGTGACTTCTATATGCTCCCATGGATAATAAGCGCCCCCCCCCAGTTGTCTTTGGGTCACCTCACAGTGCTTTGTTCATAGTGCTCAGTTTTGTGTTCACTGGAATGCTTTCCTTTGCACTTCCAATTTCGGATTTTATAGATGTCTTTTATTTGATTTTTGCACCTCGCGTCCTTTAGCTCTGTTGCTTCTGTATTCTGGTTCAGGTTCCATCTATTCAAGTCTGTAATGCTTCTGAGATGTACTTATCTTTCGCATTAACTTTTCAGTGTACTTTTCTCTCACAGTCTATATAGCTTTATATATAGACATCTTTTCATAAGTATTTTTCCATTTTTAAAAAACAGATTCTGCTTCCTTAGATCCTTCATAAGACAGACATCTGGATGTTTTTCTGGTTCTCATTGGATGATCTGTTTCTCCCCTAAAACAGACTTGTAGGAACATTCTAGAAGAAAAAGGTACATATGCAAACAAAACAAAACAAAACTATATTTTGAAATACTTCTGCTATATTTTAGATCAGCTACCTCTGCTACTCTCTTTTCTGTATGGAATGCCCATGTCCTCTTCAATATCAGCTTCTCGAGTTACCACTTAAACTGCAGGCAGAATGGCAGAACAGTTCATTTTCTTCTTTATGCCCAAAGGACTTTGTTCATACCAGAAGAGCATTTAGTATCACTCAAGCATTCCTTATTTAATTTTGGTGCATTGGATTTTAAAAAAGTGTACACACATCTCAAACACTATTGAAAACATTATCATTATAGTGGCTCTTTTCCCTCCGTTTGCATGCAGACAAGCCTTTTGGCACCCTCAAACATAGCTGATTCCTGCTTCCAGAAAGATTTTTGTGTCTTTGGAAAGAACGATTTGACTCATAGCATTATACAAATATGAATTAAATAGGCTTTTTAGGGGAAAGTGATTTTTCAGGTCTTCTCAAGCTGGATCTTTGATTCAGTAGATATCTTGAGGCACAAGATACACCCGCACAGGCCTTGCAGTAGAGTTTGAGAGATGTGAGTAAGGGTGAGCAGCAAACTTAGTGGGGTCATCCAGTTTGCTGCCCAGTGGGTATGGTTTGGGCCACAAGTACTGTTCTAGAATGATCTGAGTGGAAAAGAAAAGACTTCAACTTTTGGAATATTGAATAAAAATTAATTAGAAGAAATCAGAAAAGCATTCTAGAGAGGGGGGAATAAAAGCACGAAGTTAAGGCAGAGTCCAGGAAGCCCAGGCCATATTTAGCTGACCCTCATGGCCTCTCTTTTCCTGTTTATGTCAGTTCAACCTTCTATTAGTAAAGACAAATTTTGGTTGTTTTTTGTTACTACTTTTTTTCAAGTTCTTCTCACAGCTTTTTTTTTTTTTTTCCACTTGGGTTCTTAGAGTTTTTAACTTAGTTTAATTTCTATTTTCAAATCTATTAAGTCCTAAACATTTTGGGTCCCAGTAAATCTGCTCTGTAGTACTGGCCTGTCTTGATTTATAATAAGCATAATACTAGAAATTTGAGTGTCATTTCTTTTTGTTTTAAGTAGAATAACATTTTTTAATAAACCTGAAGGAATTTGTTCACAAGACATTTTTCCAGCAAATTTTAGTTTATAAATTGAAATTATTTCTGAGGCTAACCTAAAAAGTACAGCATGCCAATACGATAAAGCTTGCTTTTGAGTTCTGGTAGGAGAAATTTTGTATGCTCTTTAAAGTTTGGTTTAACATCTAAGGACAAACATAATTCATTTATATTTGAGTTGCTTAGAGATATGTTGTTGAAGTTTGGAGAAGGTTTAGGGTTTCTTAAAATCCTGTGCTGTTGGAAATGCACTCCATCCAAAACTGACAGGAAATCGTATATATAATGAGGTGGGGTAGGGGAGATGCTATAGAGAGGGGTACAGACTGAGACAGGATGACTGTCCTAAAAATGCACAAATATTTGAGAGTCTTAACTGGCAAGGAGTAACCATAATGGGAACTAAATTTCAAACGCACAGCGGCTCATACCAAGAAAGATTTGTTTCACTAAGTAACCTAGCCACTGGAGGGAGCCTTTGACTTTGAACTATCCAGGACAGTGGTAAAGGCAAGGAAGATAAAAGCTTTTGGAAAACAAGATCAGGTTGCCAACTGAAACTTTGAGGAGTAACCATTAGACAAGGCTTAGAAACTGAGGAGCAGAATAAACTCTTCTAGACATATTTGGGACTACTGCCCAGTTGGGAAGGGTTTGAGCACTGATAGAAATTTAACTTGAAACTCAAGAGGCCTCTGTCCTAGGGACTGCAGATTAGAATGGAGTGGCCTACAGCTGAACATGTGGGCCCGTCGTACCTAGCAAACATGAAAGTAGAGAAATTGGTGGTTTATGAATTTAGCTGTATCTGGTCTGTTTAGTTAATAAGGCCTATGTGTTTGTCGCTAAAAGACCTTGCAGAGATGGTGCCAAAAAGTAGGTAGAGGAGGGCATCCAAGAGGAGACAGAAAAGCCTGACTGGATGGTACAGATTGTGTTAGAGGAAGCAAATACTTGGGATGGCCTTTTGTTTTCAGGGTCCCCTTATGTGCGATTTACCTCCCGATGTTGTCATTACACACAAGTCTGGCTTCACACTGAGCAGCAGGTACTGTTTTCCATGGCCCCGTGGTCTGTGGCACAGATGAGAGCAGGATGGAGGAGGCTGTGCTGTCCCAGGGCCCGTCCCGCAGCTTCACCCCCAGGGGCTCCTGAGATGGTTTTGCAGTCTGAAACCAATTTGCAAATCACTCTTTCAGGGGAAGCTTTTATGCAGACTAGAAAAACCCATTCGCTTGTCACCAGTGACAACTTACAAAGAGCAGGTTTTCCCACAATTTTGCTATCATCAGTAGCAAAGTTTTGCATTTCATAATGATGAACACATTGCAGTTCATCTGAGGAACAGAAAGGAGAGAAACCCACTTAGCTGCTGTAATGCTGTGTGTTCTTGTGTAAGCCGTTCATCTGCTCCTGCTTTAGGATTTTCTGTCAAAGATCTGATGTCAGAATACAGCTTAATTTTATCTTCTAATACAGTTGACCCTTAAACAATGCAGGAGTTTGAGGCACAGAAAAGAGAAGATATATTTAATATAAATAATTGAAATACATTTCATAGTGCTGTACTGGAAAATATCCACATGGAAATGAACCTGTGCAGTTCAAGCCCATGTTGTGTCAGGGTCAACTGTGGAGCGAGCCATTGCTTAGAAAACGTGTCTTCCTCTATACATCCTACTTAGTAGTTGGACTAGCCTAGTGTTGTGGGCGTTTGAGGCTCAGGGTGTCCATGGAGTAAGTAAAACCACTCTGTGAATGAATGATTGCTCCTGTCCTTTTACCCCCCATTCCCAGACATTTCCACATGTCTGCCTCCCTGGCATCTCTTTTTACGAAACTCTACTAAACTTTTCATTTATCAATCACATGCAAGCCGGTGGCATTTCCTCTGTTGCTCATTCAGACTTCAGTTGATGAACTTCTCCTATATTTACTTTGTCTTACTGTCTCAATTTTAAACTCCTTGAGAACAGGAGACAGAGTTGAAGTTGTTCCCTTGGTACACTGTACGCCTTCAGTAAATAGTTGCTTTGACTTTGATTTTGGCAGTTTTTATACATACATTTAAAAATTTTTGTTGTTACTAAAAAACAAATTTGTCAACTTGCTTCCTGTGCTGTGACCAACATGTTATAGACAGGCTATTCGGTAAAGGGCAAGCTGGCCGAATTTTAGACATAATTTCTTCCCTGTGGTGTTCTGATCCAGGGAAACTGAAAGTGTACTGATGATTCTTACCCAGCGGCAAATATGAATGTGATATCTGGCACCTTTGAAGGTATTTTGAATTTCATGTCTTTGAGTTCTATGCTGAAAAATAAAGCTACTACAAACAACTTGGCCTGCTTTCCTGCCCTCAAATTATTTAGACCCGAAAATAGTATTTTGTTGTAGATATCTGAAAATTATAAATTAAAATTGGGTTTTTTTTTAGCATTATAAAACATTTAAACATTATTTGCAATCCTTTAAAAATATACAGTTCTGGGATGCCTGGGTGGCTCAGTCAGTTAAGCCACTGCTTCCAGCTCATGTCATGATCCCAGGATCCTGGGATTAAGCCCCAAATCGGGCTCCCTGCTCAGTGAGGAGTCTGTTTTTCCTTCTGCCCCTCCTGCTGCTTGTCCTCTCTCTCCTCCTCTCTCTCTGTCAAATAAATAAAGTCTTAAGGAAAAAATACTCAGCTCTTCCTGAATATATTATGCTACAAATAATTAAATACTTTAAAAATCGAAATCGTATCATGTCTAACATAAAATATGTTTGGTAACTTGATTTTCATTGTGCTTTGCTTGTGGAAAGTTTAAGGAGATTTCCTAGATCTTATTTGTCTTTGCAGTATTTTGGTGGTAGCAAGGCTTATATTTGAATCAACTACATAGTCCCTCTGTGAAGATGCTGAGTGTTACCCCTACATTCCCTAGGAGAAGACTGTACGGAGCCAGTTTCTGGCAAGTGAGGGGTCCTCTGCCTTGGCCTTTTGGAAAGTTTAGTGTCTATTCAGTATTGAATACTGATAAAAAACAATTATTAGGTGCTTATCAAATAATAAATGGACTCCAGATTGCTTTTCTCTTCTCTCTTTTTATCCCTACAAGAGACTAAAGCAGATGTTACTCCTACTTACGAAATAGGGCCCTGGGATATTGAGAGACTTACTTAGATACCTTAGATTGTAATAATTACCAGTGTAGAGCTAACTTATACAGTCCATCTGCAATTTTCAGCCCAGTATTTTTTCCATTAGGCCCACTGACTTGTACATTCTGAATTGCACCCCAGTATGAAGTCCTGTATCAAGAAAGGGAAATGAAGTTGCATCAAGTTGAGTCCAGTGATCAAAGTTCTGGTACTATCTTAAGGGGAAATACATATTTGAGTGGGATTTTTCAGAGCCCTAGATACAAAAAAAAAAAACGGACTTCCTTTGTGTTAGTGGTTCTCAGCGAGAGATCATTTTGGCTCCCTCAGCAGTCACTTGGCAATGTCTGGAGACATTTTTGATTGTCAGAACTGGGGTTTGTGAGCTCCTGGCATCTGGTGGGTGGAGGCCAGAGATGCTACCAGACATCCTGTAATGCATAGAGCAACCCCCCCCCCCACCCAGAGCAATGAATTATGTAGTCCAAAATCCTCGGTAGTGTTGAGGTTAATAACCCATGCTGTTGGGTATTACAAGGATTGGATTACCAGAAGCCCTTGTTGCCAGAACAAATTTGAGTCAGAGGCAATGGGGGAAGGGGAGGTAAAGAAGGTGATTTTGAGTATGGCTGGACTGAGAGAGCTGTTTTGATGGAGGTAGGCTTTAGTTAATTTCACTTCATTTGCCCTTCCTTTGTGCCAATGCTTGGCAGAGCCACAGTGGAGAAAGCTGAAGAACATTTCTCCTCTTGTTCTAAGCTACTTGGAATTAGTGTTCCCATTCCAAGAGCTCAAGATGTCAGTCCCATTTCCCTATGACACTCGCAGTTTCACTGCAAACCAGTCATCCATTCTGTCAGGGTCCCAAGATGTCTAGGTACATGACTTTGTTTTTTAGCAAGATTGTAAGAATTATAAACTAGCTAATTGATTTCTCAAGGTATCTTATAATCGTAGTTCACGTGGGATGATCTGAGTTTCTCACTGTTTCTGTATCATGTGCCATATGTGAGTTTATTTGGCCAACATAGAGTTGACCCTTAAGCAACTTGGGGTTAGGGGCACTGACCCCCTGCCCAGCAAAAATCCACATAAAACTTTTGACTCCCCAAAACCTTAACTACTAATAGCCTACCATTGACCGGGGTGCCTTACCAATAACTTAAACAGTCAACTAACACATATTTTGTATATGTATTCTTACAAAAAGTTAAGCTAGAGAAAAGAAAATGCTACTAAGAAAATCATAAGGAAGAGAAAGTACATAAGCAGGACTGTACTATATTAACCGGAAAAAAAAGTCCCTGTACGTTGACCCACACAGCTCAAATCTGTGTTGTTTAAGAGTCAGCTGTACTCTTGACTTGATTTCATTAGTCTAAAATCAGAGAAACATCCTTTTAAAAAATGTTTTGGTTTTTAGAGTGTTTTAAGTTTATAGCAAAACTGAGTGGAAATTGCAGAGTTCCTATATATCCCCTCCCTGTGCCCAAGTGTCTTTTGACTTCATTGCAATACTAATTTTCAAATAAACTTTATACAAATGCAGATATTATTATGTTAATGCAAAATTAGGGGTTCCTTAGTTCCAGTTCTCACCAAATATAAAGCAAAAGTAGGGAGAAAATTGTATTACTACGTTATGCGGTATTTTCTTCTTCTTGATTCCATGGAAAAGAGGGACTCAAATCATCTGCATAGGCGTCTTATTGACTTGGGCTACTTAGTTCAATGGCATTGATCTTCCTCAGAATTTTCCCTTGTAGTTATACATCATCTTTTTATATCGGGGGATTTCATTTCCTTGCTGAGAAGCTTTCCTTGTTTAGAGTTCAGTCTCTGGCTGATGGAAAACCATTTTAAGTTATTTGGTCCAACAGTTTGACCACTTTAAAGGTTCAAACATGCATAGCCACCAAACCTTCCTGTAATCGACAGTGTTTTGGAACTTTGTGGTGTGATCTTGTTAGTGTCTCATGCAGTTGGATGATTGCACTGTTGATCAGAAACCAGCCCCCCAAGCCCCCTGACTTGAGTGCCGAGTCCAGTTTGTTCCTTCAGTCAAAATATATCTCTATCCTGCTAATCATGGCCCGTGGGTATACTGTCATGTTGCCGTGTTTCTTTTTTGCTTCCTTTTAGTCATGGATCTTATAGACTCCTGGGTTTTCCCTTAAATATTTGGCCCATTAAAAAGTCAGCTGATAGTCTGTACCATGTAGATCAAGAGAGAGAGCTTGGTGGTATTAAAAAAACAACTCAGATAAGGTCTGGGTTCAAGTCCTTGTTATACCAATGATGTGACCTTGAGCAAATTATTCTGGAGTGTGTTTCTTTATCTGTTAAATGGAGAGGATTCTCTCTGCTCTGCCTACCTCACAACGTGAGGGTCAAATGAAATAATAATTGACTATGAGGGGGCCTTGCGAATTGTACAACTCAATGCACATGTAAAGTGGGATGCAGACAGAAGGATGAGCCTTAGGAAACTGCACTGAAAGGAAAGTGGGTTTGAAGAATTTATTTGCCCTTATCTTGGCTTGTCTGTATGGCATAGATGGCCTCTTCTTCATCTTAGTAATTCAGGGATGACTTTTGTTGGGTTTGATTGTAGCTTGTTTTTTTCTTTTTATAAATAAGGTCAGTAGGGTTAAATGCTTCACTTACTGAAATATGATACCATTTGGCATAGAACAGTAATTGGTGCAAAGCAGAATTAGAAAATTCTGAATTCACCAAATAGCATAGACCGCCTGATAGAGTATCATCATCGTCGTCGTCATCGTCATCATCATCCGTGCTGATTGCTAATCAATTCTCTATGCTCTTCTCAAAAACCTCAGTGATAGTTTGACCTACATTCCTATTTCCCATAAAACAACTACTCCGGTAGCCCTGCTTCACCTTTTCCCCTCCAACCAATCAGAGTTTGTGGATTCTGGATGGTGGTAGATCCAGTTAGTTTAGCCACAATTTATAAAAAGCCTTTTTACATTGATAGTTTCTTGTAGTGTATGACACTGTTCATAAATAGAGCCAGCGAACTAGCTGTAAGCACTCCAGGACTGGATTTTAAATGCTCAGTAGAACTGTTGGAACAGAGTAGGTAGACTGTGCTGGAAATAATCCCATCTGAAAGGTAGCTCAGCCCCTGCCTGCTCGGCCTTGATGACTACGGAAATACACTCTTTTCAAATTCAAAAAGCCTATTTGTTCCTGCCTTTCTCCTCTGAAATGCATTACCAGTTTTATCATCAGGAAGAACTTAATTATTTGTCCTTTTCTGTTGGCTTATGTTTACTCTTCATAAAATGACTTTTCTTCCATTTAACGGGCTCAGAAATGAGCTCCTATATTGAACTTCGCAGGCTTGATAGCGTAAATCAGCTCAGCCGGCTAAACGCCTCAGTGACTCAAACTTCATAATGTAGCTGGAACTTAGTTGTGCTCCGGAGCAAGGAGTCTTTTTAATCCGGATTATTGATTTACAAGTGCAAGATGGTGAAGTGTCTGTAAGGAAGGACAAGACGCTCCCTCTCCCGATCCTTGAGCAAGTCTTTCCTCGCTGATTTCAGGGGCTCCCAGCTCACGAGCAAAATCCTAACCACGTTTATCTTGCTAGGACAACCCATCTTAAGTGCTCAGTAAAGAAAGAATAATTCTTCTCCCGCTTAACCACTAAAGAACAACATATGTTTCTAACGTCAGCTTTTTATTTTTTTTTTTTTTTATCTTTCATTTTTTTGTTGGTAAATCTCCCAGACAACAGCAGTTCTGTAGAGAGTTTAAATATGAAGGAATGGCAGGACGGGCTAAGGGCACTTCTACCCAACATTAACATCAACTTTGGTGGACTGCCCAATTCCTCCTCCCCCTCCAACGCCAACCACAGTGCACCAACGTCCAACCCTGCCACCACCGACAGCCTGAGTTGGGACAGCCCTGGCAGCTGGACAGACCCAGCCATCATCACAGGTAACTTTCTCACTCCTTCAGCTCCACTGACTGCCATCCGTTCGGTTTTTAGCACCGATGAGATTAAAAAAGAACAGGTCTCTTCGATACTAACTTCTTCTCACCAAGCCACAAACGTGGCGTGGCCGGTTTTGTGGTCTGGGGTCGTGCAGTCTTGGTTAACTCTGGCGGCCTTGTTGTATAAGGCACTTGGCACCTAGGTTGGTTCTTTGGGTGCAAGGAGGTGCTCACGTCTGATAACGTGTGTGTATTTTTCAGGTCTCAAAGTACAAAAGTATCTAATTTATCCTTTTAAAGGAACATACTCCACTCTTTAAAATAAAGCTCTCTATTATAAGGCTCTCTTGTGTACGTATCCCTGTCAGAGAAGGAGAAGCGCAATTGGGGAATGATGGCGTACAACTCTGGGGACTTGCGGACAGTGGGGGATGGTGTCTGTGTAGTGGAAGAGGGGACACGGGTTTCTGTCACAACGAATCGTCCTTGGGGGGCGGAGGATCAAAAGGAACGTGAGATTAAAAAGGTCTTATTTGGAAGGAGTTGAAGACTGTAATTTTTCTGTTTCTTTATGGGTAAACTAATCATACCTTAAAAATTCTCTGTTGGATGGCTTTCTGGTTCTTTCTGCCCAGACTCACCATTTCCCCCTCTTGTTTTCTTTTCTCTCCTCAGGTATTCCAGCAACTTCAGGAAACAGTTTAGACTCTCTTCAAGATGACAATCCTCCACACTGGCTAAAATCCCTTCAGGCCCTCACAGAGATGGACGGCCCCAGTGCTGCTCCGTCACAGACCCACCACAGCGCCCCCTTCAGCACACAGATCCCTCTGCACAGAGCCAGTTGGAATCCCTACCCCCCTCCTTCAAACCCTTCCAGCTTCCACTCCCCACCCCCAGGCTTTCAGACAGCCTTCAGACCCCCCAGCAAAACCCCCACAGATTTACTACAGAGTTCAACACTGGACCGCCATTAGGGAAAGAGGAGAAACCATTAGAAAATGCAGGATTTGTCGCACCCTCTTTTCTCCCCCTCAG
Source organism: Mustela nigripes (assembly GCF_022355385.1). Taxonomy (NCBI): domain Eukaryota; kingdom Metazoa; phylum Chordata; class Mammalia; order Carnivora; family Mustelidae; genus Mustela; species Mustela nigripes. The sequence goes on from NC_081560.1 coordinate 17,497,823, forward strand.
CCCGCCCACCGCTCCCTTCTCATCTCTTACGTTCTGAAGAATCCAGTTCCTGATCAATTTTTTTTCTCCCCGCCCCCCAGATGCGATGCGATCACAGGGTCATTACCATCTTCTTCTTTTTTTTTTTTTAATCGTAAAAGTTTCTGTTGATCCAGCATTTGAGTGACACTGTTGAATGTTTCCTGAAAAATGCCTTTTTTAAGGAGGGGAAAAAAAAAAATCAAAGGGCAGTCTCAATACTTAGAAAATTACTGTCTGTCTGTTGCGCATAATAATGACATAATCTGCTTAGCAGAAAATGACGATTAATCTTTAGGAAAGGTCAAGTAAATGCATTATCAACTGCAAAAGTTTGAAAACCAGGTTAATTGAAGTGAGATTGCTAAGTGCATGGGGGAAAGCAGTGGTCCTGGCATCCATCTTGTATTCAGCTTATCACTATTGCAGGGGAAAATGCTTTTAATTTAATTCAATTTTTAATTCTTTCGGCAAGTTGATGGAGAGGACTTGATTGTGTCATTAAGCAAAAGGATTTATTGGAAGTTGATAGAAAGACAAATCGATGTGTAGTGGTAACGGGCCTATCGCTAAAGAGTTTACGAGGAGGGGAGAAGTGATTTTTTTTTAAAGGAGAAAAAAATTTGGGGCTTTAGATTTAAAGTAAATTGAAATGTTTTAAAGAAGAAAAGTATTCACAGATTTAATGCCTATGCATAACGTAAGAGCTGAAATATAAGTGATTTCTTCAGTCTTTCTCCTCTGTCAGAATCTTTTTTTCTTTTACCTTAAATTTGCCTGATTAGGGCGTTATCTCTGAGATAGCACTGCTCTGGGGCCATCTGATCACCATCAGGAGCAATTCTCTGACCTCCTTGCCTGCAGCTTTTACTTAACCCTGTAGTTTCTGGACGTTTGTGCAGTATTGAAAAGACAGGAGAAAAGAAAACAGAAACCTGGTTATAACCTGACGCTAAAACTAAAAACAAGGAAATGTACCTCTTTCTTCAGAATTAAAACTAAAATCTTAAATAAAACAGAAAACTTGATGATGACCCTTGGGTTTTCTTGTTTTTGTTTTTCCATTTTGTTGTATGTGAGTTTGAGACATTTTGTGACAGCAGTCATCAGATGTTTCCATTGGTTTTCATGTTCAACGCTAGGAAAAATGGTACAGAAGAAGAAATGAGAAAAGGAATTCATCTTCTTGTCTGTCTTGACCGTCTTGAAGATCAGCCCACCTTGTCCTCAAGAGTTCCTCTTCCTGCGGCTTTGGGTAGAAGATACCTCCCTGTGCTATCGTGTTATGTAGACCCAGCCTTTCCAGCTGAGAAGCCTCATGTGCCAGACAGGAGCAGATGAGCTGTTGGCGTGCTGAGATGTTGGTTGGCTTGGGAGGCCCGGAGGGACTAGCCGGTGTGGCATCCACGTAGCAGTGCTGTGTGTGAGGGCTGTGCTGGGGAAGAGCTTGGGAGACCACAATGTCTCTGACGAAGACATCCCACGGGCAGATCTTCTATGGCCAGCCTATTCTAGGGAGTACCTAACAGTGGGAAGATGGTCACGGCCCTGATGGGAAGAGGGTGGGGGCCAGAACGAAGCGCTCCCTACCAGATTTCTAAGATCTGCATAGTTTGCATTTCCTGGCTTGGATTACATTCCCAAGTCCAAAGCTGGAGTTTGCACCTTTTCAGCCATATCCAGTAATGGAATCATTGTCGAATGAATCAAGTTGATCTTCTAAATCATGCATTCTGTGCTTTCAGATTGATTTCTTTTTCTTACCTATACTTTGTACTTCAATTTGCTGCAAAACCCGAAATGCAACCAAAAACAATTTCAGCACGGTTATTGGAAAACATAAACAGGCTAGTCTCAAATGTCACTGCAAATAGACGTTACCTCATGAATAGTAAATTGAGTTGTTTTGTTTTGTTTTGTTTTGTTTTAATCGAAATGTTCGTGTGGGAGAGGACTAGGAACTGCAGATTCTTTTTGCCCTGTGAACTTGGCTTCGGTCTTCGGAATTTTCACATTGTACTACAAAGTGATGGGTTAACACAGAGATAATATTCAGGTAGCAGTGAATTGTAATCAAGGCTTTTGGGAAAGGGGGCCTTGAATATTCCTGAGGTATGGATATGTCAATAAAAATGTTGCTTGTTTCTGTAAAAGAAGGGAAATTCGACCTTGCAGTCTGTGCTGTGATTGTATGTATGTTCAATGAATCATATACAACGTAAATGTCATTTAAAGAATAATCATAAAACAATAAACACCTGTTGCCTACCACCCAAGTTAAACGTAGAACCTGCACTATCTTAAGGACTCCCTCCCTGCCCCTCTCCACTTACACTCCCTTTTCTCTTCTCACCGTGCACAAACAACCACTATCTCGATTCCGTGTTGACTGTTCTTTTCTTGAGAGTCTTGACACTTAACCTATGTCTCCCTGAACGATTGTTGGGAGTGGAAAAGCTGAGCTGTAAACCACAACCTAGCCGTGCAAGGAAAGGGCAGTACTGTCGTTGTTAGATCAAGGCGTTTAGGAGAAGATCAACAAAACCTTCTCTGGGTCATAGTTTGGTTTTAGCTTCCCTGATAATTCATAAAAGTCAGTTCTGGGACAGTGCACAGGGTCCCAAGTGCATCCTGGAAATCAGGGTCCACCACAGTCAGTGCACATGGAGGGGCTTGTACGTGGGTCCAGTCCTGGGTGTCTGGCAGAGACAGAGTCTCAAGAAGCAGTCTGCTGCCTTGTTTTCTGTGTGTCAGCTCAGAACACCCCACCTTGCTTCTCTCCAGTCCTCTGGAGTGCTGAAGCATAACCCATGGGATTGGGGCGTTTAACTTAGGCTGATTTATTCACCCTCTGGGGCATGGTGGACAGAACAGAAATGCCACTAAGTTTGGTCAAAATCAGATAGGCAGTCTTGATGTAAGAGTAGTGGGAATCTTAGTATTGACAGCCTTCGGTGTGTCTCTCCTGGGTCATCATTCCTGCTGCTACTATTGCCTCGCTCCTTTCTTGGGTCTCCCCCGCAACCCCCAGCAATCTTCCATATATATATTCCATCCTACTCTTTTTTTTTTTTTTGTCTTTTGTCTCTAGTTTTGGGAGGAGCAACATCCTTCACTAACTTCTTGAGAAAAGAATGGTGTGTGGGAGATAAATATTTCAGTAATTTGCATGCACGGAAATATTCTCAGTTGATAGTTTAGTGGATACAGGTTTCTAAGTTGTAGATATTTTCCCCTTCAGAACTTCACAGGCGTTAGTCTACTGGCTTCTTGCTATCGGTATTGCTGTTAAAAAGCCCAAAGCCGTTCTGGTCCCTTATGTGTAATCTTTTTTTCTCCCTCTCTGAAAGTTTATAAAAATTGTCTTCCCTGTTCTGGAATTTCACAAAGGAGTTCTTTGATATGGCTAAATTTTAATTCATTGTGCTGCACACGATGGGCATGCAGATTTTTAAGATCTAGTGACTCATGTCCTTCAGTTCCGGGAAATTTTCTTATTTCCCTAGTGAATTTCTTGCTATTATCTTCCCTCTTCTCCCTGTCTAGAAATCCCATTATTCAAGTATCAGACCCTCTGGACTTTCTCTGCTTTTTTTTTTTTTTTTTCCAATTTTCCATCTCTGTCTTTTGCTCCTCTTTCTAGGAAATTTTATTTGAATGTTACTGTTTATATTTGTAGTTTTGTGTTTGTAGAGTTGGTTTTATCTATTTGCTTTGATCTCTATCTTCCATATCAGAGACTTCTCCTATTATCTGCTCATGAATAAGACTATAATAAGCTGATAGGAAGTTTTGGAAGCATGAAGGCTTGCCAACTTTGAACTGTACTGTTGGAAGATCTGGATGGGTTTTGAGAATCTGGATGGGTGCTGGAGAATCCCTACTGTCAAGGTCTTTAGGCCTTTTCTTCTGGGCTGGTCAGTTCCATGGAGAGTCATATGATGGCTGGCCTAGAAGGTAAGGGTCTGACTGCCACAGCTGTATTGGTAGTCTCTGTATACATTATGCATCGATTCCCTTAATCCCTGTTTTGAGTTTCCTTTCCAGGGATCAAGTCTTCAGATACCTCCCCACTTAGGGGACATGTGGTTGCACCATGGTGTGGGTTGGGAAATGAATCTAGGGAGCTAACATATTGCAACAGCTTTCTCCATTGTCTTTATTTTAGCATCACTCTGCACATTTTATCTTTCATTCTAGGAGCACAGGACTATCAGTTTCCGTGTCCTTGAAGATTCTGTGGTGTAAATTGCTATGGGTCTCAGTTTCCCCAATCTCAGCTTGTGGCTTCCCAGAGCAGCTGAGTTCACTCAACCCATCTACTTTCTAGGTTGCCAGTTTTGTTCTGCTGTCTCTTCTCACTATCTCCCTGTTTTGTTTTGTTTTTTAATTCTAATTTCAGTAGGCCTTTAGGAAGAAATTAATTTAAATATGTAGGTTTAATCTACAATCTTAGTCCAGATTTGTGCTCTGATTTTATAAGTTACGAGGCATAATTTGTGAAGTGATAAGATAGGGGGAGCTTCTTGCTATTGGCCAATGAGCACTAGCCGCCATGTTGTCTATGGCTTGCTGTAAATGGCACCTGCCCACACTTCGTTTTGTTGATCTTGAAGTGGTTTCTCCAAACAGGATTTTTAACATTCTCTTTTCCGGTGAAGCTCTTGATTTATAGTCAGTAGTTTGCTTTCCAAAAGCTCATCATACTACTTAAATGGTTGAAATATTAGTCTGGATGTTAAAGGCAAGTTTTTACTGTCGTTTGGAGGGGAGGGTGTTGCAAGTCAGGTGGATGTGGGTCATTTTCTAGGCTACATTGAATTAGAACAACTCTAGAAATTGCAGAGGAGGAAAGAATACCCTATCCTTAACTGTATATGAATTGTAACTTGTGAATAGGTAATAACTGTCAACAATGTCTCTCTGCAAGGATTATGCCATGAAAGCCAATATGGAGCAGAATGCATGTAGTGCTCTCCCACACAATGGCCTGAACCCGAAGACATGGCACACACTGCACACACTATTTGAGTTTTCTAGCTAATTTTTACCAACATCGTTTGACTTAAGGTCCTTATTATATTTAGGGTATGTAAACTTTAAAAAAATTAGCTTCTATACCTTAAACATGTCAGGAAATATACCCTGTCAGTTGTAACTATTTCTACCCAAGTGGCTTATCCAAGTGAAAGATGACTCAAGTCATTAGCGTGAATTCTTTAAAAAACCAAATACTTGTTTTGTGGCAAAAAGCGGTACTCCTTTGTGCATAACACATTGCTAATTTAGTCCTGATACAGCCTCCAGATACTCAGGCAGTTTCCCCATCAGGAAGAGCTGCCTTCAAAAACACATTTCTAAAATTATTTTTGAACCAATCAATTTAAAGAAATGGATATATAATTAGAAAAATCCCCTTAAAGGGTAAAATCATTATGTTATTAGGGGTAACCCAAAAAAGTTGGGAAAGAACATTAACATCAGCCCAAATGTTTAGGGCACATCTGAAAAGAAAGAGTTGGACACTGTAAAGAATGTATGTCGCATTTGATCCATCCCTGAGGGCAACTGAGTGCGTTAGGTGGATGTCTGCTCTAAGTGTACTCATGGCACCTCCTTCCATAACATCCCTTCATCATTGAAGGAAGTAGGTATACAAGAGCAATGGAAACTAATTGGCCAAATAGAATTTGGGGGGGGCGGCGCTGGGGAATTTAAAAACCCTGGGGCTTATAAATAAGAGCATTTAAAGAGAAATACTGATCTGCAGCTTTCTTATTTTCACCTTTATTATTCGCAAAACTAAAATGCTGTTATAAAACTGCTATGCAGTCCAGAAAAGTTTTTTTTATTTCATTCCGGTAGCATGCATTCCTCAGCTTTTATCAATCTCTATAATACGCAAAAAGTGGGTGAATAAGCCCAAAGTTGGGTTTTTGTCCCGATCACAGATCTAACAGAAGAACTAGAGCTACTTGTCACCCATCCTCAGCCACATCTATCCATGACGTTGGTCATACTCCCTTTCTGTTCCAAAGCTACAAGTGCTTTGTGCAATTTCTTGCTTGTAGTTATCGAATGACTATGATAAGGTGGGATTATCTGTTTCTCCTGTAATGTTACTAAGTGGTGGTGGAAGAAAAGGGTTTGAAGAGATACTCTTTGTCCCAAATCATAGAGTGTGAGTCAAAAGTTGGTTGGGAAATAGGACGCTTGTGGACCTCTTAACTGTTTTGTGCTTATATTGCATTTTGTTCACATTAAAGTGGACTACCAAGTTAGCCAGTGGCTTCTGGATTTTGTACAGCTAAGGAACAAAGACAAGGTAATTGTCTTCAAATACTTAAAGGACAGTTATGTAGGAGAGGGCATAGGAAGAAGACACAACTGAAACTAAAACATGAGAAAGAGATTGGATTTAATTTAGTCTAACTTTTTTTTTTCAAACATCTAGCATGGCCCAGGCATAATGCCAGGTTCCTCAGGCGGTACAAAGATAAGATGATCCCCATTCTCATAATCTGAAAAAGTGGGTCTGGTCGGCTCTAGAACAAGACTGAATATGAGTGTCTAAAGTACAAAATGTCAAAGTAGCTCAAAGAATGGAAAGCTTTAGATAAGCGGAGACTTGGGGGTGGGGAATACAGTCTGAGCAAAGAAAGACTTGGGTTGAGATCACACAGGCAATGTTTGGGGATGGCATCTCGGTTCAGAAGAAACCTAGGGTTTGTGTAGGGGACTTGTGAGAGAGAAAGCCCGAGGGTGGATTGGGCACTGATTTTGTTGGAAATGAGCCACTGCCAATTTCTATTTCAGGGGAGAGACATGAGAAGATTGTGCTTTAGGAATATAAAACCCTAGATGGAAATGAGGAAGACGGGAGAGGCAACGGAGGGGTTTTTTTGGGTAAATGAATGAACCTAAAGGACGTAGGGTTTGGCCTCAAAGGGACGATTTTTTTTTTAAATTAAAGATTTATTTATTAGACAGTATCGCAAGAAGGCAGAGAGAGAGGAGGAAGCAGGATCCCAGTGGAGCAGAGAGCCCGATGCGGGGCTCCATCCCAGGACCCTGGGATCATGACCTGAGCTGAAGGCAGACGCTTTAACCCACTGAGCCACCCAGGCGCCCCTCAAAGGGACTATTGATGACTCCCTGAAATTGCCTGCAAAATATAGTATGTGTATGTGTGTTTTATCAAAACATAAAAAAGGGGGTGCCTTGTGGCCCTGTTGGTTAAGCATCCAACTCTTGGTTTCAGCTGAGGTCATGAGATTCAGCCCCTCAGGTTCCTGCTCAGCAGGGGGTCTGCTTCTCTCCCTCTCCCTCTGCCCTGCCCGCTTTCGTGTGCATGCATGTGCACACTCGCTCTCACATACTCTCTAAGACATAAATCTTAAAAAACAAAACAAAACATAAAAAAGGCCCATGATACCATAAAACGTCTGGCTAGTAAGCTAAAGAAATAGTCCAGGTAGAGGTTATTGGTTGATCAGGGGGTTGTAAATGGAAAGGTGAAAGAATTCAGGAGGGATTTCAGAATCTTGAATTTTTGCACGTTACTGGACGCAGGTAAAGGATAAAAGAAAAACAACTTCAGAACTTTCTTAGGTTTCTTCTAGATCCTCTGCTAGACTGTAAGCTCTTTGAGAGCAAGAAATCATCTGCTTGTTAACCTGTCTAGCCTCAGCTCTTAACCAAAGGTCCAACACATAATAAAATCTTATTTATATTTAATATAAGTATTTACTTGGATGAAGGTGAAATAGGCTATGGCTGTGGTTTTGAGCCAGATAACTGCCAAGAATCATAGTGTTGGGCTTACAAAAGGAAATGTGGACTCACGAAAAGGAACTAGTTCCGTCAGGAAGCCGGGGTCCCATCCATACCCCCTGGAAAGGCTGGGAGAGGGAAAGTCAAGAGGGGCTCTACTGGCTTTCAGGAGATCTGGAAGTGCAGGAGTCAGAAGAACCTTCACCGAGGAGCTCTCGGCTGCTCGTGGCACCCACTTGGTGATTCTCAGGAGGTCTCGGAGAAGCAGCTACCCAAACCTCACGTTTGCCAGCAGCCGCCTACCTGCTGCCACCTCTCGAAAAGTAGCTACTTCTCTCTGACCTTTCACGTTTGACCTCTGTGCCTCTCATCAGCAGGACCTAACCTGGGATCCTGATGGAAGGAACCAGAACTGTGAGAACGACAGAGGGGAGGAGAGCAGGCGGGGGTGGAGGGCAGATGACAAGCGGTCAACAGACAAACTGGCTCCCGTGGTTTAGAGCATCTAGAAGGAGTCATGTCACCTCCCTGTCAAAACTCTCTAAAACCTCCCCCAGCCCTGGTACTTTCATAATGAAATTTAAGTTTTGCTGGTGTGGCACCCAGTGCCGCCCCCCTAGCAGACAGAATGATGTTCTCTACTTCATGAGACTATGCACCTGTTCCTTGACTGTCTGTTCTGTCAACCCAGAATGCACACATTATTCATGGCCCCGTCATGGTAGCCTGCTCCTTGAAGCCTTCTCTTGCACTCCTGGGCAAACTTAGGTGGTCCCACCTTCCTTAGTACCTTATAGGTACCTTTACTGATAAAGGGATGATTCTTCTTGTCTCCATATCCCCAGGGCTTAGCATACTTCCTGACATTCAGTTCAAGTAAATGAGGGAGGGAAGGAAAGAAATTTTGGAGGCTGTGGTGCTGTTACATTTTATTGGCAGGAGATCAGTAATCTTCAAGGGATTGGTTTTAATCCAGTGGCGGTACTAAAAGCCAATTGCAGTAGATTGAAGAATGAAGAATGACTAGGAATTAAAGAATCGGAAATAAAACTGCAAAGAAGTCTGATAAAGGGATAATGACAACACAGTTTGAGAGGCAAAACCAGAGTAAAGGACGCAGCCTCCACCCTGAGGGAAATCACAAACTGATTAGAAGTCAGAGAAGACAAAGAATTTGAAAAAGTGAAAATTTAAAAAAAATTTTTTTAGAAGATTTTATTTATTTATTTGATAGACAAAAAGAGAGAGATCACAAGTTGGTAGAGAGAAGAGAAGAGAGAGGTGGGAGCAGGCTCCCTGCTAAGCAGAGAGCCTGATGTGGGGCTCGATCCCAGGAGCCTGAGATCATGACCTGAGCTGAAGGCAGAGGCTTAACCCACTGAGCCATCTAGGCACCCGAAAAAGTGAATTTTTAAAGAAGACTTATTTATTTGGGAGACCGAGAGAAAGTGTGAAATAGAGTGCGCACACGTGCGCACACACACACACACACACACACACAGAGGCAGAGGGAGAGAATCTCAAGAAGACTTCCTGCTGAGCAGGGAGCCTGATGCACGGGTTCCAGCTCATGTCTTTGACTGGGATCATGACCTGAGCCGAAACCAAGAGTCCGATGCTTAACCTACTGAGCCACCCAGGTACCCCCCAAAAGTAAATTTGAACAAAAAAACAACCGAACAGAATCAAGAGTGCAAGTGGAGGTTTACTCTTAGTAAGAGGGATACTTTTCCCTGAAATGGACCCAATCAGAATAATTTAATATTGCCCAGAAATGCGCTTTAGTCTTAGAGTAAAAGAAAGGAAAGGAGGTGGTGCACAAGACCTTACACAGACAGGACAGAAAATCTGATGGTGGGACTTTGGGGGTGGGGGACAGGAAGGAATCAAGGTGCTTTCCATAAGGTTTGGGCCCACAGAAGGCCAACAGTAGGGGGTGTTCTTAGAACATACTTCAGTCTCCCAGAAGAGGAATTGGGGTCTGAGCAACTGTGCCCACAACAGCCTATAACTGGGGACAGAGCCTTGTGAAGGAAGGACCCACCAACCAAGATGCAGGAGCCCTCCACAATCCCTAACCTTTCTTCCCAAACTCGGGATTTTATAATTCTCTGGGGATTACCGCAGAACTGAGCAATAGCCAGAATTCAACATGGAGGGTAAAACTTAACAGAATGTACACAGAATATTATAAAATTCACAACACCCCAAATTCCTATATTGACTTTCTTCCAGGGATATCTGCATTCTCTTGTTAATAAAACCCACATCATTTTTTAAAAAGATTTAGTTATTTATTTGAGAGAGCAAATGAGCATAAGTGGGGAGGGGCAGAGAGAGAGAGAGAGAGAGAATCCGAAGCTAAGCTTGTAGCCCTACGTGAGGCTCAATGTCACTGACCTTGAGATCATGACCTGAGGTGAAACCAAGAACTGGACACTCAACTCACTGAGCCACCCAGGGACCCCTCTTTTTTTTTTTTTTTTTTTTTTTTTAAGTCTAAACATGTATTAAACACGGAAGGACCAGGCTGTGACAGGCTGTATGGATACAGCTGACAACAAAAGATATGACTATTTCTTAGGGTTCCTATTTGGGTGACAGAGATCACCATTAGGCAAATGGTCCAGCAGTGAATAATACGGTCCTATCAAAAATGAGGAGAAACATGTTTATAGTCGTGGGGTAAGGAAAACATTGTAAGTAAAACTCAAAGTACAGGACCCTAAAGGCAAAATCTTGATCAGTTTACCAAACTGAAATTTTAAGAATTTTAAAAACAAAACACCATAACTGAAATCAGATCAACAATGGACTGGGACAAAGGACTTGTGAGCTCTGTATTAAAAACCTTCAATAACCTCAAGATACCCAGGCTCTGGCTGGAAGGTGTCACTCTACTGCCACGGCCTTGGGAAGACCACAGCACCCAGGCTAGCTTGTTTCTTCATCGACGCATCGGGATCATCGTATGCAGATGGCGGTGAAGCTAAATGAAATGTTGTGAATGACCGTGCTTTGAAGCTGAGGTGCCCCACAAATACAAAGAATGTCTGATTGCTGCGAAATGCTCTCTTCTCATGAAATCCTGCTGCCTAGGTTCAGGCTGAGTAGAGGGGCTTACATTGTTAGCCGTCTGGACGTCTCTGGTGTCAGTGAAGGACCCCCTGGGCAGCCCCCACAGGCCACACTGTACTCTGCATATCACTCCCCGCCCCAGGGAATGGCACCCACAGTTTCCCATCAGGAAGACCTGCTGTTCGAGTGGTTTCCACATTTGAATTCTGCTACCAACCCTCCTGGGGGAAGCTTTGGGTCTGATTGCCTCAGGCTATCAAGATGACAACTTTGAGTAATTGCCCTTATTATGTTTGACACTTAAAGAGCTACTAATCATAACCAGATGTTGTGAGAGCAACTGTTATCCCGGCTTTTCGTTTCTGGAGAAGATACTCCTGTGCCGTGTGTGCAGGGTATCGAAAGTGTATGTTGGAATCCCGTATCTCAGAAGTCTCATAGGGACCAGCTAATGTGTTCTTATCTATCATTTTAACCCAGTATAGATGGATGAATATTTTAATTTGTCCCTTGAACAAACATTCATTGAGTACCCAGTGAGAATACCAAGGATAAAAAGATGTGTTCCTGACCACCAGGAAATCACAACCTCAAAGAGGAGACTGGCATCAATATTTCTTCAAGCTTTTTTTTTTTTTTTAAAGATTTTATTTATTTATTTGACAGAGAGAAATCACAAGTAGATGGAGAGGCAGGCAGAGAGAGAGAGAGAGAGAGGGAAGCAGGCTCCCCGCCCAGCAGAGAGCCCGATGCGGGACTCGATCCCAGGACCCTGAGATCATGACCTGAGCCGAAGGCAGAGGCTTTAACCCACTGAGCCACCCAGGTGCCCCTCTTCAAGCTTTTTGATTGGAAAACATAAGACAAAATGAAAAGTATGTAAATCCTATATATACAAGTGATGTAGTAACATAGTGGAGGAAAGGTTCAGTTCAGTAATGAAAGATCAAGGCCAACTTCCCAGGGGAAGGAAAATGGAAGCTGGGCTCCAAAGGATGAGTAGAGTTTGCTGAGTGAAGCCTGGGGATTCGGCTGAGGGCTCAGAGGATGGAAAGCAAATGGCATTCCAAGCAGGGAGGTGGCAGGTGCAGGACAGTGAGGAAGGCATGAAGGGACATACCAGGTAGCGTGGTGTGATTGGGGGATTGTTGGAGGAAAAGCCAGAGGTGAAGCTGGAGAGGTAAGTTGTGGCCAGATTTCAAAAGGTCTTGACCACCAAGTTGAGGAGCATGTGCTTTTCCTTGTAGTCAACATGGACTTTTCATATCTTACAAAGACACCATGTCTTACAAAGATATGTAGATTTTACTCCACACATCGGTTGGGGAAGAATAAAAACGAGATGTAAGGAAACCAGTTAAAAAGCTACTGAGAATAAGCCAGACACAAAAGGACAACTACTATAAGATTCCAATTATATGAGGTACCTAAAATAGTCAAATCCACGGAGAAGGAATGAATAGTGGGAGAAGAGCAAATTAGGAGTTTCTATTTAATGAGCCCAGAGTTTAAGTTTAGCAGTTTTGGGATGATAGAAAAGCTCTGAGATGGGTAGCACAACGATGACTGTGTTTAACGCCACTGAACTGTACCCTGAAAAAAGGTTAAAACTGTAAATTTTATGTTACGTGTATTTTATCACAGTAAAACAACAACAACAACAAACCAAAGCCACCGCGGTCATCCCGGTAAGAAAGTGTGCATGAGTCCAAATTGAGATAATGAGGATAAAGAGGAAAAAAGCAATTCTTTTTTTCTCTTTTTTTTCCCCCTTCAATAAGAGCAATTTTAATTCAAGAGACATTGCTGACGGGTAATTGGCGGGACTTACATCTGGAGGAAGAGGTCAGGTAAGAGAAGAAGACAGATGGCTGAGGTCTTTGGCTTGGACGACTGTGTACATGTTGGTTCAGGGAGAAGAGAACAAGGAGTTGGATTTGGGGGGTCTGCTGTGTGGTGAAAACGTATATGTACACACACACACACACACACACACACACACACACACACACACAACAGTGGAGCTCAAGTAGGAAGACAGAGCCAGAGAGAACCATGTAGGGCTTGTTAGTGTGTGGGTCGTAGTATGGAACCAAAATCATTTAGGAAGGAGTGAGGGGAAAAAGAGCCATAAATGGGATCTTGAAGAACTGATGTCAGCTTATGAGACTGAGAAGAAATAGGAAACAACAACCACAACATGGATGCTAAGAGAGGAAAGAGTGTCATGGTCAGTCCCAGTTGGGATGAAGACAAGACAGTTGGTAGGTCTGGAAACTGGGAGGTAAGAGGGACCTTCTCCGGAGGGAGGGAGGCCGTGTGATCCTAGTGGGTGAAGTGAATGGGAAGTGAGGAAGTGGTAATCGTCACTGGAGACTACTTGGTTGTTTTGTTTCGTTTTTTTGTTTTTTTAAGATGTATTTATTTATTTATGGAGGGGTTGGGGGAGGGGCAGAGGAAGCCAGAGAATCTCGAGCAGGCTCCACACCCAGTGCAGAGCCCGATTTCGAGCTCCACCTCATGACCCTGAGATCCTGACTTGAGACAAAATCAAGAGTCACGTGGTTAGCCAACTGAGCCACCAGGCGGCCTTAATGTTTTTTAAAAATATGAGATTCTTGGGGCGCCTGGGTGGCTCAGTGGGTTAAAGTCTCTGCCTCCGGCTCAGGTCATGGTCCCAGGGTCCTAGGATCGAGCCCCGCATCGGGCTCTCTGCTCAGCGGGGAGCCCGCTTCCTCCTCTCTCTCTGCCTGCCTCTCTGACTACTTGTGATCTGTGTCTGTCAAATAAATAAATAAAATCTTAAAAATATGAGATTCTTCCCCTCCTTTGCAAAGAGCACTAGAGGTTTTATGATTAATCCTCATTCTTAATCTCTTGTTTACTCTTGTAATTCCAATTAAAGCCCAGTCTTACCTGTTGACCACGGGCTGTCACCATCTTCAGTGACACCTCCCGTCTCTGGGAAACCCTCGAGGCCTCTTCTCTGTCTAACTGTGAGGGCCTTAAACTGAAGACAGAAAAACCTCTTTTGTAATTACAAATGACACTGCAAAGACAGTGAGTGGGAAATTGGGGCTTCTGGTGACCTTTGAGAGAATCTCTTCAACAACTCGGCTTTGGGAACTCATAGGCTAGGACGGTTTTCTTGATTCTCGAACAGGACCTAAGCTCACGTACCCAGTGCTGTGATATTCATGGCTGACATGGGACCTGGTGGGTGTTAGAAAATCTGGATCCTGGTTCTGTTGGCCTCTAACTCCCTGTGTGACACTGTTCTGAATCACTTTGCTCATCTGTAAAATGAAGGGTTTGGATTAAGTGATTCTGAAAATTCTTCCCCGTTCTGATACATTCCCACTCTCTTCCCTTTGTGACTGTGGTCCCCGTTTTCCAGATGACTGGCCAGCGCCAGGATGCTGTGTATGACTGGGGGATACGGCAAAACTCAAGGTCCTTCCTGGGACTTGGTTTTTATGACTCACTGTCCCCAGGTATCACTCAGTCCCCTCCAAGGCCTCATGGCTTATCTGGTTTCTGGTTTCCTTGGCCTAATCCACTCACCCTTTCTCCTGGGCTGGCTTCTTAGGGCCCTGGTATTGGCAGATGGCTTCGTTTAGGGCCAGGAGCTGATCTAGAGAGTCTGGGCTGGAGGAGGTGGGATGAAGACCCGGGCCGGAAAGCTCTAAGGAAGTGAGCTGAGATTCTCCCCCATATGGCCAGTGGTGCCCCCATTCAGGTCATGCGTGAGGACAGACTGGCTGAGGTGCTGGTGGCTTCCTCGTACAAGAGGCTAAAAATAGTGGCATTAGGGCAGCCCTCAAAGGTGTGACAGTAGGCATGACATTGAGAAACCTGCCAGTCAGGATGAGGGAGCTGGCCCGTTTCCCATCCAGGCCAACACTGTCCAGATGAGCCCAGCGCATGCTTGCTGGGGGGCCAAGTTCAGTCTCAGACTGAGGGAAAGCTCCCCGGAGCAGCCTTCTTGTCAGACATCCAGAAAAATTCCCTTCTCGCTGGGGCAGGTGCTCTCGGGTGAGAGGACCCTTCTGTGGGGAGCCGTGTGGGGTGTCCATGTAGGCCCCCAGCTTCACAGCCCGCTTGGGTCATGCCATATAACGGATTTAGCCCGTCGAAGCGGGATGATGTTTCATGTTGAAGCTGGTCCTTGTAGGTCGTTGTTCAGTTTTAGATGAACCAAGGGCAAGGCAGTAGCCTTCTCAGTCCTCTGATGGAAAGAAAAAGGCACAATACGGGGGCAAGTTGCTAGCAAGACGTGAGGGCAAGAAACCCGTTCTGAAGGCCGAAGAGAACAGCCCTCCAGGACTGTGGCAGAAAGCCCCAGCAGGGACTCCATCTCCGAGCGTCCCAAATGATCTCACTGAAGTCCCTCCGTCGTCCCCGCTGTCCTCGAGCTGGAATACGGATCCGTGTCACCTTCTGTTGGTCAGGCCTGCAGTTGCGTGAAGAAACCCTCTCAGCTCTGTGCCAGGAAACCGTGGTGGGAGAAGGTGCATCATCAAATATAAAATCAACAGAAGTGCCCTCCACTGGACCGTGATGTGGTTTCACCTTCTCATGGGAGCCACTTTCATGGGCACCCAGAGAGGAGAGACCTGAGGAGAGCGGGCCTTTAGCCTCCCGAGTCCTCGGCCCCACCACGCCCCCAGTTCTTCCATTTCCAGCCTCCCTCCTCTTCTTTCCCGCCCACCTCCTACAGGAAGCCTGCCCTGACTGCAAGAGATCCAAGTGCTTATAAATGTGGCCCTTGCCACAGGACACCTTTCTTCATCTCCTCTGGGAATCATATTTGTCAGATTCCTCACCTTCCATTCTCTAATGTGTTAAGGGCCCTATCTGGGATCCCAGAGTGGTCGCTGGTCTGGGAACACGTTTTAAGGTAATGATTAGAGGCTTAGTGACAATTCTTAGAGCCGGGGCTAGTCATCTTTCCACATTCAGAGGCAGGAGGCTCTGTTGCATTAAAACAGGGGACTCTGGGGGCCCTCGGCTGGCTCAGTAGGTAGCGCATGTGACTCTTGATCTTTGGGTTGTGGGTTCGAGCCCCATATTAGGTGCAGAGATGACTAAAAATTAAAATCTTTAGGGAAAGACCAAAAAAGGACCAAGATCAGGAGCTAATGGGGCCGGGACCTCAGCTGGGGAAGGGGGTTGTCCCGGCCTCTGTCCTGCCTTAGTCCCACGATTCTGCTGGTGACTTCATCATTTCAATGCCGTGACAATTTACTTCTAATTCCTAAGCCTTGTAAACCCACAACTCCACTTACGCAGTGCCTGATTTCCACCTAAAATTTAACATGACTGCGAAAAACACCTAGAGAGGAACTTAATCAGGTGCCTTTGGCTGTCTGCTCGCCCTGGTCCCATGATCTCCTTCCTTTCCATAAGCCCAAGCGACTAAGTCTGATCCGGCCGGCTGCTCTGACCCTGGCCGTGTCCCCCTACCCGCAGCCCCTCCGGGCTCTCTGCACACCTTGATTCGACCCTTGATTCTGTGGGAGGCCGGGAGACATCCTTGAGGACTGCCTCTTGGGACTGGCCAGTTGGATGCTCAGACCAAAAGCCAAGTGACTCAGAAGCAGGTGACCCAAGGCCACGTGACTCCACTGACCTCTAAGCTACTGGGCACCCCCTGTCCCCTGAGGTCGTTGGCACCCCCTCTCCCTTCTTTCCCAGCTCTGACATTGGTTGACTTCTTTTTCACCCTGCTACGAAGCCTATTCAGAAAGAACGAGGAAAGTTTTATCGAACCCTCTCACTTCTGTCTCCCAGAAGTCTTCCTTTGCTCTTTCATGGATGAAGGG
This sequence comes from Mustela nigripes, assembly GCF_022355385.1. Taxonomy (NCBI): domain Eukaryota; kingdom Metazoa; phylum Chordata; class Mammalia; order Carnivora; family Mustelidae; genus Mustela; species Mustela nigripes. The sequence continues at coordinate 17,514,517 of NC_081560.1, forward strand.
ACTCGGGTTCTTACAACGTGGACGGTGGCAAAGGTGAGGCCACGGGGCAGCTTCTCTGGTGGGCGGTGTGCCCGTGAGAGGCTCTCCCATCTGGCACTGTATCAACTATATTTTCTGTATTCCTGGCCTTCTGGCATTCACTGAGCAAGGAAAGACTGAGCTAGCTGGTTCCTAGACACCGCAGACAATGCCTCTGTGAGGGGGACTTTCATATGCCAACCAGCCAATCCAGAGTCTAAACCCTCAACCAGCACCTCTACTGCCTTTACTGGTCAAACCATTACCTCCTGCATTACTCATTCCAGAGTGGGACACCAGCCAACGAGAGACGGCACCTAAGTCCTGGAGATGGCCAGAACGAGGCAAACCAGCCAGTCCTAAGCCTGTTCAGCTATTTTATTCGGCTTCCTTCACTCCTCCTGGCAAAAACACACAATACAGGCTGTTGCTCATGCTTCCCCCACCCCCGCTTTTCTCTCTCTTTTTAAGGATTTTATGTATTTATTTGACAGACAGAGATCACAAGTAGGCAGAGATGCAGGCAGAGAGAGAGGGGGAAGCAGGCTCCCTGCTGAGCAGCGAGCCCAGTGCGAGCAGAGCCCAGCGAGGCTCTTCCTGTGTGGTCTGGCAAGGCCTGCCACTCCCATCCTCTTGAGACCTGTGAGTGACAGATTACCTCCTCAATGGCAGTCATCTTCCAATCTGTTGACCCCCCCATTCCTTAAAGAGACCAAAATCCCTGGTACAGTCTTTTCTTTTTTCAAGACCTAATTGGCTTATTAAGGGGTCCACGAATCAAGCAGTGGTTGGACATAATGGAAGGTGTTTAAAGGAAGGAGGCGGGGCAAGGAAGTTATTAGCCAAAGAAAAGAAAAGATTATTTCAGGCCAGGTCAACTTTGGGCATGGGGGTGGGGTACGGAAATGGCAGGGGTTTTAATCCTACAGATTTCCTCACTAGTGCTCGGCAGGAAATTTCATATTAATCCTTTTTATTCCCCCCCCCCCCCACAGGTACATTTTAAACCCAGCATGGAGGCCAAAGATCTTAGTTAAGCTCTGTCCCTCCTGAAGGGGCTGTATCACTCTCTGAAATGGAGATTGAGATTTCTAAAGTTTTAGAGAAAAGCCAGCCCTGTGCCTGCCCTCATGGCAATGACAGCAGCATCTCTAGCCTTGAGGGTCTGCCCCGCAAACGCTCAGCCCCATATTGTCCTTCCCGGGCTGAGCCAGAGGAGCCCAGAACCTGGTCTTACAGACATTCCCTGTTGTTGTGTAGCCAGAACCTTGGGCAGTGAAAGGGGAGGCATTGAAGTCAGTCTACATCTTTCTGGACGAAGACCTAGGCCGAGTTCAGCGTCACAAGTTAAAGACTCAGACAGACTGACTGAACTTGGATCATTTGATTTAACCCAACTCTTGTTAACGGAGGACCTGCTGTGTGTGCACCAGACACCGTGTGATGGGCTCGGTGAGCCATGGGGCTCAAGGGAGCCAAGTCGTGAGGGACATCATAGACCATGCTAAGGGTTAGTTTTACTACATCCTCAGGGCACAGGATGCAGCAGGAGTTTTAAAGAGGGGAATGGCATGCCAAGATTGATAATTTTAAGTTTATCCAGATTGCTGTGCATAAAATCATAGGGATGACGACGTAGACTTGAAAGAAGGAGATGAAGTTAATATATTTGCTGGCACTAGAGAGAATGGGACACGCAGAAGACATCTCTAGGAGGTAGATTTGGCAGAACTTGGGAAGAATCGCATAGGGTGGACCAAGCTCAGATTTGGATGTTTGGTGGATGGTGACGTCATTCACTGAGACGAGGGACATCTCTGGGACTTCGTTTTTTCCTATGGTTCTTTGCAGCTTTCATAATCTTGAGTTCTACTTTCCAGAGAGAAGATTTCTCAGCAAGAAGATGGAGGCAAAAAGAAGAGGGAAGGGAAGTTTACACGAATGGGCACCAGAGTCAGCCTTTGAACATTATGCCAGGCTGGCATTCAGTGGAGGACTGAGGGTGTGTAGGTCTTGGCCAGAAACTACCCATGACGGCCGCCTTGTGTGCTTCTTGGGAGAAGCATCTTTAAGATGTAGCCCAAGCTCCATTGCTACTGAGCCCCCGTGGAAGTGATCGAAGGGAAGATGAACACCGTGTGCAAGAAATATTTAGGTCAAACTCCTATTAGGAGAGATTGAGCAAAGAAAAGGCCAGAGTCCAAAACCACTATTTTCTTCTCATAAAGCCAGTCACAAGGGAATTCCACACATGCCAGATTGTCTTAATCTGTTTGGGTTGTTATGATAAAATACCATAGGCGGGGTAGCTTTAGCAACAAACATTTATTTTTCAAGGTTGTAGACAGCCATCTTCTCTCTCTGTCCTCCCATGGCAGATGGGCCAAGAGCGGTCTCTGGGGTCTCTTATAAGGGCATTAATTCCATATATGAGGGTTCCAACACTTTCAACTGAATCACCTCCCAAAGTCCCCCTCTCCAAATACCATTACATTGGGCAGTAGGATTTAACATGAATTTTGGAGAGACCAGTCTATAGCACAGGTGTTCGGTAGTGTCTGGTCCTGGACTCCCACACCTCCCAGCTGCAGCTCATTCATAAAGAGGAGCTAGTGCTTACATTAGCAGGGGAGGACTTGTAGGAGCTGGGGAGTATCATCAGACCCGGGATCCCACCAGCTCCGCTGCGGTCAAGCCCTGGAGGGCAGAGAATCTTCAAGGACCCCAGTGCCAGACGCACCTCGGTAAGTACAACATCGGGGATGGTGCGGTGAGGGGCCAACCATGGGCACCCTCCTTGATGACTGGGCCCCAATTTAAGCATCTGATGGAGGTGGTGTGTGGGAAGGACAGATGCTGATTCTGCTTTGTCCGTAGCCCAACAACCACAGCTGCTACCCCTGGAGACATTTTCTGGTGACTCAGATGCTCAACCCTCCTTCTTCTTTAAGATGTTCATAACACGTGTGAATTTCAATCCCCAAATGCAGGTGGACCAAAAGGAGAACACTGGGCTGGTGGACATTCAACCTTCTGGTTGGGGTTCTCCCCCTTTTTGGGAGTTTGAGGTTAAATTTGGGAGCACTTGGGTGGTGCCAGGGCTTGGGGAGCACCCCTTCTGGGCCCGAGTCACTTGTGCTCACAGGTGTCCCCTGAGGAGTCCATTGTAGGTCTAGACTATGTTGGTCAATTCACGTGTGTCCCACTAAGAAGGCCTTGTCTTTCAGATCTGTGGGTTGGCTTGACCACCTCTGATTCTCCTGGGGTTGTTATCTGTGGTCCAAGGAGCAGGGCATCCATACCAATGGTCCTTCTGTGGGGTCTTGTTGGCCTCTTGGTGGTCTATCCCTGAGAACGTGGCACACGGCCGCCTCTTGGAGACCCCCAATACCCTTGCTTTTCCATTTCCCCTCACGGGTGACTCCCTCAGCTACCTGCCTGCTGAAATCTCTCCGTCCATAAGTGGTGATTATTTTTGCCAGAAGAACTTAACACTATTATTATTCCCAGAATATTATTCTTCCATGGTGTCTTCCTAATAAGTTTCTGTGTCCTCACAAAGAAGGGGACACCGGGCTCTGCCCCCACACATACTGTGCCTCGCAGAGTCACTCACTCCCCAGAGTCATCAGGGAGAGCTAGCCAAGACTGAACAATGGGCGAAGACCCTTCCTCCCTCCTCCTGGTACTGTGCCTACCCCTGATGGGAACGCTGGGTTCTCCCCCACTAGGGGCCCAACAGAACTTTTCTTGAATTTGGATTAGCCTCTGAATATCTCATCCAAGTGGGGAGGCGTTCCCTGTAGACTTCGCTGCAGGAAATATCCACTGTGTCCTGCCCCTGGTCTCCAGCCACGTCGGCCCCTGGTCTCCAGCCACGTCTGGTTTTTCCTCGGTCCTTGTTCCATCGCTGAGCCTCGGCTGCCTGGCATGGCGGGCGTGTGGGGTCAGCTGGGTCTAGAATCTTGTTGGACCTTCATGAGTTCTGCCCGGCTCTCTCCAGTCACCTGAGATCTCCCCAAGCACACTTCACTTTAACACTTTTGGCTGAGAGTTCTGGGTTTATGCATCAAGTCTTCCATGAAATGTCAATGAATCCTAGAAGACCACCAAAAAGGACACTTAGAGGCCCTAAATCCTCAAGAACGATCTTAGAGCTACACCTTGTTCATTTGAGCTTTGCTGTAGGCTCAGGTACCTGCCCTGACCTCAGTTTCTGCACTGAGCCCTCCGACCATTTGGAGGGCACTGGGGCCCCTCTGTCTCACCTGCCTCAGGTAGAGATGCCCCTGCCTGCCGGATATAACACCCGGCAAATGCCAGCCGGGACTGCTGGTGCTCATAAAAATCCCTCTGCTCTAGAGGCAGACCCCTGGCAGGTGCTTTTGGAACTGCCCGTTCCCTCTCCAGAAAGAGGGTCAGTTCTTTAAGAAATTCCAAGTCTGGCACAGGGGACTTCAAATTCACCTTCTATGTCCCCTCTGTTTCAAGTGTTCTGCGAATCCGAAAGTAATCTGGCTTCAAACAGTCCCTACCACCTGCTTTCTTCGTCCTACAGATGGTCCTGGGTCTGCCCCAGCCATTTAGTGTTCTGTGGGCCCCTCCCCGACAAAGCTTGGCGAGGCACCCCGAAGCGCTACCTCGGAGAGACTCCAGGTCCCCAGGATGTGACCCAGCCACCCAGAGCCTCACAGGAGTGGTTCTCCCTCTTGGATCTGTGATCAGTCCGGAAAACATACATTAACAGTTGGAGAACAGTCTGTCTGCTAAGCCCACCTCCTGTTTGTGGTGCAAGGGGGCTGGGCAGCTAGATGATCACCTTCCAGGCTTGCGCTCAGTAGGGGAAGGGGGTGGTGGAAAGCGCTCCTGGGGTAGCCGGTGAAGCCTACGAAGCAGGCTCACTGTTGTACCTCCTGACCGCATGGCTGGTTTGCTCGCCGTAATAGCACAGAACGAGCGTGGGGAAAACACGTGGGGCTCCCACACCGGACGCTCCCCCATGGAAACAGAGGGGAACAGCTACCTCCTTCCTATCGCTTCCTCCTGCCTTTCTTCCCCTTCATTCAGAAAAATTGCCCTTTCCCTGTTCTGTGTGCCTCCCAGAGAGTTGCCGGGGGCAGGACCCAGCCTCTCCCCAAGTCCGGGCTGGCTGCCCGTGGGGATGGACATGCTGATCAGATCTTGTCCCCTTGGAATTTGACTTCTGAGTGATGGCACGAGGAAGAGAAGGTGTGTGGAGTCACTGATAGTCCTACCTTGAGAGAGAAAGTCCCAGGATTTCCGTCCCCAGAGTCACTCTTGCTACCCTTCCCAGTGCCTGCTTGTTCAAATCTTCACTCCCTGAGACACCAGTGGATTTCAAATATTACCCCTTTTAAGTTGGTCAGTGGCAGTTTCTGTTGCTTGAGCCTAAGAAAGCTAACTCACAGTTTCTGGTTTACACTCATCAGGCATCTAGTGATTTCCCAGATTCTCAAATGGCCATGAAGCAAGAGGGTGAGTCATGGGTCTCCGAGAAGGACTCTGGAATATTGTCCCTTGGGTACATGGGTCCCAAGGTGGCACAGAAGGCTGACAACTGGTGCTCAGAATCAGGTGAGAGGTCAGTTGGGGCACTCCAACAGACAGCTTCAAGGTGAGGGTTGTCTGTACGTGTAGGACCTCTCATGGCAGACGTGTCTCTGCATGAAAATCCATTAGTCCTGCACTGGTCCCTTTTGTCCAGACTACTGAAGCTCACCCTCCTCTCATAGCCTCCCCCTTGGCCCAGCCTGGGGAAACACAGTGCACAATCAGAAGAACAGGAATTACAGAGACACCAGAGCTGGCTGGCTGACCGCCTGACGCTATTAGAGTAGTGGTTTTCAGCCCTACTCTTCATAAGCTGGTTCCGATCTCAGTTCCGTGGTTGGCAGCCTCCAGGTCAGTTCTGTCCCATCGAGGTGTCCAGTCCCGGCTCCCGGATCCCCGCTGTTTGTCCAAGAGTGGTTGGGACACTGAAAGACAAAGATAAGCAGGAACATGTAGAGAAAAGGGTTTTATTATGACTTCTGGTAACTGGCCCTGAAATCCTGCTGTTGTTTACAGGAGCGAACTCAAAGAAAAGTTGGTAATATGTGGAACTCTGGAAGAGAAAGGCAGGATTCCACTGAAAAGGAAGAAATAATATGTTTTTTAAATTATTTATTTATTTGACAAAGAGAGACACAGAGTGAGAGAGAGGGAACACAAGCCATGGGAGCGGGAGAGGGAGAAGCTGCTCCTGATGTGGGGCTCGATCCCAGGACCAGACCTGACCAGGACCCTGGGATCATGACCTGAGCTGAAGACAGCAGCTTAACAACGGAGCCACCCAGGAGCCCTGGAAATAGGGTTTTTAAAAAAGTAGTTAGGTATACTCTGTTTAAATGACTTATTCAAATCATACTTACATTGCATAATTAAAGGTGAAAACTTATATGCTGAAGACTTTCGAAGTTGAATGATTAAAAATCAACTTTTTGGATCAGTGTTCTACAGCAGGAGCCCACAAATTTTTCTGTGAAGAGCCAGGTAGCAGATTGTTTTAGACTTTGCAGGCTGTCACAACTATTCAACTCTGCCATTGTGACACAAAAGCAGCTTTTGAGAGCATCTGAGCGAATGGGCAGCGATATGTTCCAATACAACTGTTTACATAAATAGGCAATGGGCAAGACTTGGCCTGAGTCACAGTTTGCCAATCCCTGTTTTGTAAACTGAGAATCAATTAAGCATGAGCGTGGGAATTATTTAGACCATGAAGTCATAAATCAAAAGCCATAATCCACTGGAGGTGGCTTTCCCAAGCTGAACGTACCAAATTTGAAGTAAATATTTTGCGAATCCAAGCCTAAAAGTTTACAACTCCAAAATTTCCAGTTAAAAAAAAAAAAAAGTCGGGTTTCAGTAAAGCTGTAGAAAACCCATCGTCCATGGTGAAGTTTGGCTTCTTGACCTTTCAGATCAAGAGTATATGAAATTAGGTATTCACGTGAGTAAAGCATCTCATAGACAAGTAGCCTTGAAATTGCTTTACTAATGCTCTCTTGGATTAGTTTTGCCACATTTTAGGCAATCAATTCTGTTGTGTAAAAATATGTTGAGGCTGTTAGCATTAGGATAGATGTTTAAGTTATTTTTAATGATCTTGAAATTAAACAATCGTTGTTAGTTGAAGATTTAAAAATTAACAAATCTTGTGCAAGTAATTCTAGAAAAAGAACTGGTCTGTGACTGGAAGGGTTAAGTTTGTGATTGTTTTCTTGTTTTCAAATGACAGAAAACCCAAATCAGATTGGTTTAAACCAAAAGAGAAGTTGCTAGCAGAGGTGTGTGGCTTAATATATAGATTCAATATCACTGGGACCCAGTCTCTCTCCATCTTAGCTCTGTTCTCCATGTCGGCTTCCTTTGTAGGTTCTATAAAGTCATGAGATGGCTGCCAACACCTAGAGAGAAACATCTTTTAGGTTCCAGACCGGTGAAAAAGAGAACACCTCTCTTCCCAAAGTCCCAGTAAGTCTCACACCTCTCATTGACTCTAGCTGGGTCCCACACCCCTGGCTAGCCCAAGACTGTGGCCAGGGATTTGCAAGGCTCCCAAATGGCCCTCACCCTCAACCAGGTAGCCACAGGGCAGAGGAAACTCTGCTTGAAGCATGTGGTCTGCTTGCTGTGGATCACAACGGTTCACTGAGGAAAATGAGGGAAGGCTAGATGGGATCCAAATGGCAAAACCAAGAGCTACACCTTTAGTTTTTTGTTTTTTTTTTTTTTTTTTTTTTAATCTTCTTTTGAGAAACTTCATTGGCCTCCTTCATTCTTAGTGTCAGGTGTGATTTGCCTTACAGCTGTCTCTTAGCATATTCCTTCCTACCATAGCGAACTTCTAATTTATCTGTAGTGGTGCAAGTGTCCAGGTCAAGCCTTCCTGTATAGCCTACTCCACATACAAAATGGTGCATCCAGTTGGGACCACCGTGCATTATCTATGGAGAGGCCCAGTGCTTTTCTCCTTCCAAAGTACCTGGGGCCGGAGGAGCTGCTTCAAATTTGGAATTAGATGTTTAGATGTGAAAATGTAATGGAAGAGTTTTTAATCCTTCATGTGTCTGGGGAAAGATCATGGGTTCCCAGAGAAGCCCTATATTCTTAAATTCCTCTCATTGTCTGAGCTAATTATTAGAACTTGATTTCCCTAACTTGAAACACAAGGGTTATAAATAATTATGTGTAAATGTGCTGTGTATGGAGACCCTCAAGCTGGTGTGTGTATGGGTTGGCAGGATGGTTCCAGCGGGTGAGGGAGAGAAAGGCCACCAGCTGTGGCAGCTGAGATTGTGGAAGAGTTGTGTAATACCAGTCACTTTTGGGTAAGAGATGGCAGCAGAAGCCAGGCCAGGCCAATGATGAGTGCAGGGATCATGGTCTATGGGAGTGACTTCTAAGGGGTGGAAGGTAGAAGAAACGGAGAGTGATGGCTTGGCTCCTCGTTTGAGCTACTGAGGCGGGTGAGGACTACATGGGCAGCAGAAGTGGTCACAAGCTAAAGCACTTATCAAGGAACCATATGAGACAAGTGTGTCAGGCCCAGAGGAGAAGACTTAAGGAGTGAGGAATATTCTGGAACATATTGTATGGGCAGCCAAACAAAGTGGATAACAGGAAACCATCTTTCTCTTTCACCTCAGCCGATGAGCTAAACATTTTACCTCGTACCATGGGGGAGTTTAACTGTATGCCTAAACAAGCAGCAGGGAGAGGCATAGCCAAGAAAGGTAAGACCTTCAATGTGGGGGAGGATGGAGTCTTTGAGAAGTCAACTTTTTCGATGTTATCCCAGAAGGTGACAGGGAAAAGAGATGTCTGACATGAGCCAAATTTTGTCTCTGTGCCCAGATCTGTGAGGGTAGGGGTTGTGGTGGGGCAGCAAAGGCACCCCCTCCAACTCTGCCCCACACCCATTGGGCCTTCCTGGAGCAACAAAGCCCTGGCTGCTCACTGCAGAGGTCCATGTGAACAGTGGCACGTGATGTCTGTCTTCACCTCATAACTTGCCGAGTTGGGAACTGGGCATTTAGTGTGTTCAACGGAGGTGGGAACCCATGCCACCCATGCTCAAGCTGAGCAGTCTCACTTTCACCACTGAGGTGAACTCGGGGCTCCTCAGTCTCCCCTGGAGCCTCATCCTTTACTTCTTCAGACCCAGAGGCCATGTTTCCGTGAGGATCTTCTTGGCCTCTGCAGGCTGTGGAACAAGACTATCTGGCCTTGAATCTCAGCTCCTACATCGGTTATGAACCTTGAATGAGGAGCTTAACAGGGCCATCAACATCTCGATTTCTTAATCCGTGAAAGAAGAATGTGAATGCTAATTTGTGGTGAGTTATGTAAGGCAATACAAAAAAAAGGTGTAACACAATGGACATAGCTGAGTATTCGGTAAGGTCAGCTCCTTACCGCCAGCTTTCCTGTTATAGCCCGAATCAGGTCTCTCCTGTTCCTTGTCAAACATCTCATTTTTGTATTTTTCCAAGGTGGTTCCTTGGACCAAGTCCCACCGATGCATGTGTGCATCCCATCGTGTGTTTCCTGAACCTTAGAATCGAGTGCCGCCATTCCAGAACATTCCACCACCAGGAGTAGCTGGCACTTGGGTGGCTTTGGGCTTCACAGAGTGGGCGGGGCGGGGGGTGGTTTATTCAGAGTTTTTGAGGAGGATCCTGTGCAGAGTAAGGGCAGGCGTACACTTTCCCGGACTTCTCTCTCTGAGAGGTGGGTTATTAGACGTTTCCGGGTGTTAGGGAGACAGACACATAAGCATTAGAAGCATTTTTTTCTCAGGTTCTCCCCGAGGGCTTCGCTCCACCAATGCACCTTGACAGTTTCTCCCAGATCGACAGCAATATCCTTTGTCTCATGATGACTCCATGACGGCATCTCAGAGCCCAGGCTGGTCGGACTCTCTCTTCGTTGCTTGCCTTTCCAGCTCAACTCATTGTAAAGAATCAGCTTTTAAAGATTGCAAAGCCTGTGCGTGCCGCCCAGGGCCTCACCCTCACCCCCCTCTTTTCTCTGCGCGCTGGAATCAGGCTTCCAGAAAGTACTCTTGTGCCACTCCCAAAAGGCTGCACCTGATTTATATCCGTAGCGTCATAGAGGATCATTAACTTCTCTACACTTTCTCAAACTTATTAAATTATGAAACATGTGCTGCACCTGAGTGCACCTTGGTCTCCCGTGGTGATTGGAGGGGTGAGGAGAGACGTCTGGAAGCCCCACCCTCCCCAGAGCCAGCCCAGCCCAGGATCCCTCTCTCTCTCTCTCCCTTTTGGCAGACAGTGAAGACGTTAATCTCTTTCAGCGGAAGCAGGTTCCCTTCGTTTCTGTCCTGAGAGGAGGCCTAACAGGAGCGGACCCCAGGTCACCATGAGCTCTGCCATCACCGGCTGGGAGCACCCCGACCCTCTGGTGAGTGCTGCTGAAAGAGAGGGAAAGAGAAGAGAGGAACAGGCAGAACGGAGGAAGGGCATGGAAGTGGGGTCCCGGCTGGGGGTCCCGGCGCCCTAATTCACTATTCATGCTCAGGACGTGTGGCTTACGTTCGAGGCAAGATTTTAGATTATTAGACTGGTGTGCAGCTGCCCTCCAGATCCCCCCATCATGAGGCCAAGACTCCTCCCTGAGCACGAAACCCGGTGAGTGCATTCTCAAGCAGGGAGGAAGCGCTGGAAGGTTCTTTGAGTTTTGCCTTTATTCACAGTTGGTCTCTGCTGAATCTAAATGTCTAAATATTTGCTTTCTGGGCTCCTCCGTGTTATGATTTCTCTGATCAGAAGGACTTTCTAAAACAAAGCAAAGGGAAAGAGAGAGGGCATCAGAGAATGAGACAGAGAACCAATATTTACCAAAGCACCAGTACCCCCCGGCCACTCTCTGTGTTTTATTTTCTTCCTTCCAAGCCAACGAAGCAGGTGCTTCTGTTCCTGGATTAGGAACCTGAGGCCCAGAGAAGTCACAGTGACACCTCTGGAGGCTTCTCCGGCGAATCCTTGAGCCCCGGCCCCACCACCTTCCCAACCCATTATTGAGCACCTGCAAGGAGCAGGATAAACGGAGTGAAAGAGTGAAGACACTCTTGTTTGAGCCACTGCTCCGCAACAGGTGGCAAGAGCTCCTCTGCGTCAGGGCCGGACAGCAGCCCCGGGTGCCTGGGGGCTGAGTGTCCCCCGCAAACCCGGGCCGGATCCCCGCAGTGGTCCTTGGAGGCTACCCACAGGGAAGAGGCCCCTCAGCTGTCTCTTCCAGGAACTCTTGGGAGGCCCTTCAGACATCTCTCCGCTTATCTCTTCAGAATTCTTTCTGCCCCTACTGTCATGGAAACAGAATGAAATCAAAGCAAACAACCATCGTGGGAAATCAGAGACTTCCATGCCGCGGTTCACCTGCGGCCACGGGAGCGGGGCGGGTCTGGGCCGGCACCCACCCTCTTTCCAGCGGTCCGTCTTCTCTTCGTCTGCGGCCACACTCTTCGGGGATGTGTCTGGTTTCGCTTGCCTGTTGCCCTGCTAGAAACTTTGAGGGACATTAAGGAGGGGGAGACAGCTTCCTGACCCTGAAAACTTATGGCCTAGCTAGGGGAGCGCAGGACATGCAGAAATGCTTCTGGTCCAAGAGAGAGGACGGTGAATTATGCAACAGAGAGGCAGAGCATGCTGGGAGGTGCGGGGAGAAAAGTCCTGTGGGTGCGGGGAGGTCCGCAGAAGTGATGGGGAGGAGGTGTTGAGCTCTTGCAAGTGGGAAGGGGAAGCAGGGGACTCCAAGGGGGCCCCAGGGGGAGCTAAGATGCTGACGCAGGATAACAGAGGCCACATTTGGAGAAAACTAGACAACCCCATTGGCTAGCGCCGGGTGCATGGGAGTGTTAGCCAACAAACCTAGAGGGCCAGGCCGGTGACCAGAAGCTGTGGGGGCTGTGAGGGGAGTCAGTGGGGCAAGGGACCCCTCTTCCTCCCGGGAACCCCACTGCTGTCCCTGCACCTGAGTCTCCCCCTGCCTCGCCTGTCTGCCCCAGGCCATTGGGCGCTGCTCCCACTTACACGGGCACGCTGCTTCCACTCGTTCGGTCCACACTGAGCACAGGTGTTGGCTGCTGTCGAAGCCGGGCCACATGGAGGACTAAGGCCTAATCAGCGCATTCTAGGACCTTCCAGCCCCGCAACAAAGATGGGTGTCGTCTGTTGGGGTAACTGCACCCTGAGGAGAGCTTTGGCAGGTGTAGACACAGGGCCACGGGAGCGCCTCTGAGGGCAGCTCCAGCATTCTGGGGCCAGGATCCCCAGCTACCTGTCTGGAAGGGAGATCTGCTCCATTTTCTGACCTTGGAGTTGGCCCCCCCCCTCCTTTTCCACAAAGCGGCAGCTGTGCAGACGGGCCTCAGGCAAAGCAGCCTGTCCCCTCTCGGGACTCCAGACTCCAGACTGAACATGCGGGCCCTGCTGATGTACAATGTGGAAAATACTGGTCTTTTTTTTTTTTTTTTTTTTAAAGATTTTATTTATTTGACAGAGAGAGAGATCACAAGTAGGCAAAGAGACAGGCAGAGAGAGAGGGGGAAGGCAGGCTCCCCGCCAAACAGAGAGCCCGATGTGGGGCTCGATCCCAGGACTCTGGGATCATGACCTGAGCCGAAGGCAGAGGCTTATACCACTGAGCCACCCTGGTGCCCCAAAATACTGGTCTTTTGAGTCTGGACCTCGACATCTCAGACTGGCCAGCCATGATCCCTGTGCCACGGCCTCTTGCCCCTGGCAGGCCGTCCATCCCCCGAGATGAGACCAGAAAGTCCACTTGCTTCCTTCTAAAATGCATAGGTATGTCCCTCTCTTGTTCCCAGCAGAGGGCGGACGACGGGCTCAACTGTCACCATGATGGCCAAGGCGGGAAGAAGGCCAGGCAGGCCGGGAGCTCCAGCAGCAGCCAACCAACCTATAGCGTCCTGGATGTCCCACCGTGGTACCTCTGCATTCTCTTGGGCATCCAGGTAACACCACCCAGCAGGCATGGGGCCCAAGGAGGCTCTGCCTCAAAAGCCACACGCATGACACCGGGGCGGAATTGGTCAAGAACCACAGCTTCAGTTACTAATATTCTTGTCTTCCGCATTGTTGACCACTGGGGGAACGCCAAGCTCCTCGTGTCTCTCTCATTCTCATTCTCTCTCTCTCTCTCTCTCTCTCTCTCTCTCGGTGGGGGTGGGGGGATGGGCATGGGGGGTTGGAATTAGCAGAGGATCCTCCCTCATGCTGAGCGGATAGGTCACACCAAGGACACCAACTGCATCATTTTCACGAGACTCATTTCAATTTATATGATTCGCAACAATTAAAAAAATGTGATGAGCAGAGCTTGGGGAATTTGGGGAGACAAGCATAGTCAAACACTTGTGTTTGAACATACCAGATGCAGCCTTCCCAGATGACCACTGGTGGTTTCTATCAACGTGTAAATCATGTGCCCTTTAACCCAGTCCCCAGCATTTAAGAATTTCTCTGTGGGTGTGAGGGCAAGACCTGTTAAGAAAAGTACAGAGATGGTCTTGTAACGTTATTGGTGCTGGTAATATCAAACCCCACAACAAACAAATAAGCAAAACCCTAGAAACAACCCAATTATCCTTCAAAGGGAATGGGTCGAGCAAATTGTGACACATTCGAGCAGGTGACTTTTGTATGCAGCTGTTAAAAAAAGATACATTTATCATGCAGTTAGGGAATATTCCCCAATGTGTAGATTGCTTTGGGTAGTATAGACATTTTAATGATAATCTCTTCTTCCTATCTACGAGCATGGAACGTCTTTCCATTTCTCTGTGTCCTCTCCAATTTCTTTTATCACTGTTTTATAGTTTTCAGAATATAGGTCTTTCATCTCTTTGGGTTTATTCCTAGGTATTTTATTACTTTTGGTGCAATTGAAAATGAGACTGTTTTCTCAATTTCTCTTTGTGCTGTTTCACTATTGGTGTACAGAAATGCAACGGGTTTCTGTGTGTTAATTTTGTATCCTGTGACTCTACCAAATTGGTTTATCAGTTCTACTAGTTTTTTTGATGGTCTTTTGGGTTTTCATGGTATCATGTCATCTGCTAAGAGTACAAGTTTGACTTCTTCCTTAGCAATTTGGATGCCTGTTATTTTTTTGTTGTCTGGTTGCTGTGGCTGGGACTTCCAGTACTATGTTGAAAGAAAGTGGTGAAAGTGAACATCCTTGTCTTGTTCCTGACCTTACAGGAAATGCTCTCTGTGTTTCCCCACTGAAGATGATATTAGCTGTGGGTTTTTCATATGAGGTATGTTCCCTCTAAAGGTCCTTTGCTGAGGGTTGTTGTTCTTTTTAAATCATGAATGGATGTTGTACTTTGTCAAATGCTTTTCTGCATCCACTGAAATGATCATATGGTTCTTACCCTTTCTCTGACTTATTCCTTTCCTCTTTATCCTTTCTCTTGTCCTTTCAATGTGATGTATCACATTGATTGATTTGGGAATACTGAACCACCATTGCATCCCAAGAATAAATCCCACTTGATCACGGCGAATGATTTTTTTTAATGTATTCTTGAAATCAGTTTCCTAGTATTTTATTGAGGATTTTTGCATCTATGTTCATCAGGGATATTGGTCTATAGTTCTCCTTTTTAGTGGTGTCTTTATCTTGTTTTGGTATCAGGATAATGCTGACCTCAGAGAATGAATGTGGAAGTTCTCTTTCCTTTTCAATTTTTCAAATAGTTAAAGAATAACAGGTATTAACTCTTCTTTAAATGTTTGTTAAAATTCACCTGTGAAGCCACCTGACCCTGGACTTTTTGTTTGTTGGGAGTTTTTTGCTTATTGATTCAATTTCTTTCCTGGTTATCAGACTGTTCAAATTTTCTGTTTCTTCCAGTTTCAGTTTTGGTATTTTGTGTTTCCAGAAACATATCCATTTCTCCCAGGTTGTCCAATTTGTTGGCAGAGAGTTTTTCATGATACTCTGTTGCAATTGTTTGTCTTTCTGTGGTGTTAGCTGTTATTTGTCCTCTTTCATTTGTGACTTTATTTATTTTTTCATTTTTGATAAATCTGGCCTGAGGTGTATCAATTATATTGATTTTCTTTTTTTCCAAAGAACCAGCTCCTGGTTTCATCGACCTGTTCTATTGAGTTTTTTGTTTGTTTGTTTGTTTTTAGTTTTTCATTTATTTCTGCTCTAATCTTTATTATCTCATTTTTTTCCCTGCTGGTTTTAGGTTTTGTTTGTTGTTGTTTTTTTTTCTAGCCCCTTTAGGGATAAGGTTAGATTATGTATTTGAGATTCTTCTTGCTTCTTGATCTAGGTCTCTATTGCTGCAACCCTTCCTCTTAGAACTGCTTTTGCTGAATCCTAAAGTTTTGGATTGTTGTGCTTTCATTTTCTTTTGTTTCCATGTACTTCTTTTTTCTTCTTTTATTTCCTGGTTAACCCATTCACTGTTTAGTAGCATATTACTTAACCTCCATGTGTTTGTGATATTTCTAGATTGTTTTCTGGTGGTTGGCTTCTAGTTTCATAGTGTTATGGTCAGAAAAGGTGCATGGTAGGACTTTGGTCTTCTTGAATTTCTTGAGGCTTGTTTTGTGGGCTGATACATAATCTATTCTAGAGAATATTCTATGTGCACTTGAAAAGAATGTGTATTCTGCTGTTTTAGGATGAAATGTTCTGAATATATCTGTTAAATCCATCTGTTCCAGTGTGTCATTGAAAGCCACTGTTTCCTTGTTGATTTTCTGTTTAGATGATCTATCTATGGATGTAAGTGGGATGTTAAAGTCCCCTACTATTAATGTATTACTATTGATTAGTTCCTTTATGTTTGTTATTAGCTGTTTAAATGTGTTTGGGTGCTCCCATATTGGGTGCATAAATATTTACAATTGTTATATCTTCTTGTTGGATTGTCTCTTTTATTATTATATAGTGTCCTTTGTCTCTTTGTCTTGAAGTCAATTTTGTCTGAAATAAGTATTGCTACTTGGCTTTCTTTCTTTCTTTCTTTCTTTTTTAAGATTTATTTATTTATTTGAGAAAGAGAGAGAGAGCATGAGCAGAAGGAGGGACAGAGGGAAAGAATCCTCAAGCACACTCCCTGCTGAGGGTGAAGCCTGATGCAGGAATCTATCTTATAACTCTGAGATTGTGACCTGAGCCAAACCAAGAGTTGGATTCTTAACTGACTGAGCTGCCCAGGTGCCCTCCTCCTGTCTTTCTTTTGACATCCATTTGCATGATAACTACTTCTCCCTCACTTTCAATCTGCAGGTGTCTTTAGGTTTAAATGTGTCTCTTATAAGCAACATATAGATGACTCTTTTTTTTTTTTAATCCTTTCTGACACCCTATGCATTTTTATCGAAGTGTTTAGTTCATTTACATTCAAAGTAATTATTGATTGATCTCTGTTTACTGCCATTTTATTACTTGTTTTGTGGTTGTTTCTGAAGATTTTCTCTGATCCTTTCTTGTCTTTCTCTCTGTCATATTTTGCTGATTTTCTTTAGTGACATTTGGATTTATTTCTCTTTATTCTTTGCATGTTTATTAGTGGTTTTTGATATATGGTTGTCATTAGGTTTGTCTATAACCTCTTCTACAAATAGCAGTCTGTATTAAGTTGGTGGTCATTTAAGTCTAAACCCATTCTTTTCTCCTCTCCTCCCATGTGTTTTTTTTTTTTTAAGATTTTATTTATTTATTTGCCAGAGATCACAAGTAGGCAGAGAGGCAGGCAGAGAGAGAGAGAGGAGGAAGGAGGCTCCCTGCTGAGCAGAGAGCCCAATATGGGGCTCGATCCCAGGACCCTGGGATCATGACCTGAGCCGAAGGCAGAGGCCCCAACCCACTGAGCCACCCAGGCACCTCTCTCCTGCCATGTGTTAAGTATATGTTATTATATTTTATATTTTTGTGTGTATGTGAGTTCCTTGACTTATTTTTTATAGAAATATTCATTGTTACTGCTTTTGTGTTTCCTGCTTTTGTACTGTCACTTTTGGTCTCTCCTTTCCACTCAAAGTGTCTCCTTTAATATCTCTTGAGGGGCTGGTTTAGTCATGAACTCCCTTAGTTTTTGTTTGTCTGGGAAACGTTTTCTCTCTCCTTCTGTTTCTGAATGATGTTCTTGCTGGATAGGGAGAATTCTTTTTTTTTTTATCATGATAATATTTTAATATCATACTTAACTGCCCTACACTGCTCAGGAACCCCTGGAGTATTCTTGGCTGCAGATGTTTCCCATTCAGCACTTTGACCAAATCATGCCTCTCCCTTCTGGCTTGCCATGTTTCTGTTGAAAAATCTCCTACTAGCCTTCTGGGTCTTTCCTTGTAAGTTAATGACTTCTTTTGTCTCACTGCTTTTAAGATTTTTTCTTTATCACCATAGTTTGTGAGCTTAATTACACTGCATCTTGGTGTGGGTCTGCTTTTGTTGATGTTGTCAGGAGTTCTCTGTGCCTCCTGGATCTGGAGGTCTGTTTCCTTCCTCAGATTAGGAACATTTTCAGCTATCATTTCTTCAAATATATTTTCCGTCCCCTTTTATCTCTTCTTCTTCTTCTGGGACTCCTATAATACAAATGTTATTACATTGGATGGATTTACTGATTTCCCTAAGTCCATTCTTGTTTTGTGTAATTCTTTTTTCTCTTTTGTTCAGCTTGATTACTTTCCGTGACTCTGCCTTCGAGGCCGCTCATTTGTTCCTCTGTTTCTTCTATCCTGTTTTTCATCCCATCACGTCTGCCCTCATTTTGTTTACTGGGCCCTTATAGCTCTGCTGTGTTATTCCTGATCTCTGTGTTAAGGGTCTCACTCATGTCTTCCACTCTTTTCTTAAGTCTGGTGAGTATCGTTATGATCATTGCTTTAAATTCTCTGTCAAGCAGGTTACTTACATCTGTTTTGATTAGCTCTCTAGCCATGACCTTGTCCTGTTCTTTCATCTGAGATACGTTTCTCTGTCTCCCCATTTTGTCTGCCTCTCTGTGTCTGCTTCTATGTGTTAAGAAAGTTGGCTATGATTTTGGCTCTTGAAAGTAGTGATATGGGCACCTGGGTGACTCAGTTTTTAAGCGTCTGCCTTCAGCTCAGGTCATGATCCCAGAATTCTGGGATCAAGTCCTGCATCAGGCTCCTTGCTCCATCGGGAGTCTGCTTCTCCCTCTGACCTTCTCCGGTCTCATGCTCTCTCTTACTGTCTCTTTCTCTCAAATAAATAAGTAAAGTCTTTTAATTTTTTTTAAATAAATAAATAAATAAGAGAGTAGTGACTTTATGAAGACAAGGTCCTGAGTGTCTTGCAGGGCAGTGTCCCCTTCTCACCAAGACCTGGCCCTTCAGGGGAGGCTCCGGTGTGTTGCTAACACGTTGCTGTGGTGTCTGAGTCACTGCTCCTTTCAGCGCATCATCCGTGCTGCTGTTTGACTGTTGTGGGCTGTGCTTGCTCTCCGTGGTGTTAGTGGGACCCAGGCAGGCCAGCTCTGAAGGGGCAGCACCACCAGCTCCCTCGTTTTCAAAGAAGTCCTCCAAGCACGCTCCACAATCAGTTTGGACAGACCTGTCTCCTCTTTGCTCCAGATGTGGTATAAACTGCTGTGTTTTGTTTTCAAGATTTATTCATTTATTTATTTGAAAAAGAGAGAGACAGAGAGAGGGAGAGCGAGCTTGGAGGGGGAGGGGCAGGGGGTGGGAGAGAGAGAGTCCCAAGCAGACTCCCTGCTGAGTGCAAAGCTCACCACACAGGGTTTCGTCTCACAACCCTGAGATCACCACCTGCGCCCTGAGCCGGAACCAAAGTCGGTCGCTTCCCCGACTGGGCCAGCCAGGCGCCCCTAAACTGCCACTTCTACGTTGCGTCTCCCCACAGGCTGCTGGCTCTTTAAGGGCGGGGACCCGGCTGTCACGCGCCCTTCTGATTGGCCCAGGGCTGGGTCAGCTGACTTCTGCCGCTCTAGGCTTCAAGTCTCTTCAGGATTTACAGGCTCCTGGAGTGCAGCCGCTCTGGTGCTTAAAGCCGAAGGGTATGGGGATTCGTCTCCCGTGTGTGAGCTCCCTGGTGCCAGGACCCATTGCTCCGCCCTCTCTGTGTGCCCAGGTCGCTCCCCGCGGCGGGCAGCCTCCCGCCATCTTTCCGACCTTCTTGACCTTTCAGACGCAGCTTCTTCTCTATATTCGGTCGTGGGATTTGTTCTGCTGGTCTTCGGGTCACTGCTGGGTTTCTTGACTGGGACGGGGGTGATAGCTCGCTGTGAGCGTGGAAGGGGGCGAGCTCAGGATCCTCCGCCCCGCTCCCCGGCCTCCCGAGCTCCAAGTCTCTCGCCCACTTTTAAATCAGATTATTTGGGTTTTGCTGTTGAGTTCCTTAGATATTCTGGATATTACCGCTGTACGGGGGTGGCTCAGTCGGTTAAGCCTCTGCCTTCAGCTTAGGTCATGATCCCAGGGTCCTGGGATCGAGCCCTGCATCCGACTCCCTGCTCAGCGGTCCTGGGATTCTCCCTTCCCTCCTGGTCGTGCTTTCTCGCTCTCTCTCCTAAATTAATTAATTAATTAAATATTTTAAAATTTGGATATTAACCTCTTATAGATAGACGGTTTGCAAATATTTTCTCCCATTCTGTAGGATGCCTTTTTATTGTGCTGACTGTTTCTTTGGCTGTGCAGAGCTTTTTACTTTGATGTGGTCCTGCTTTCTTATTTTTGCTTCTGTTGTTGGTGCTTTTCGTGTCATAGCTAACAATCTTTGCCAAGACCTGACGTTAAGGAGCTTTTCTGCTGTGTTTTCTTGTAGGAGTTTCACAGTTTCAGGCCTTAAATTTAAGCCCTTAATCCGTTTGGAGTTCATTTTTGTGAGTGGTGCGAGATAGGAGTTCCATTTTTCATTCTTCTGTGTGTGGCTGTCTAGATTTTGCAGCACCATTATTTTTTTTCAATTTATTATTATTATTATTGTTATTATTTTTTGCAGCACCATTAATTGACGACATTACCCTTTCCCCCACAAGTCTTTTGGCTTCCTTGTCAAATATTGGTTGACCATATATGCATGGGTTTATTTCTGGGCTCTCAATTCTGTTCTTTTGGTCTATTTGTCTACTTTTATGATAGTACCATTCTGGTTTCTCCTTTTTTGTTTGTTGGATTTTTGAAAATAACATGCTTCTAGTTTTCAAAAACTGCTATCAAATTCAGCAAAAAATCTGCATATGTCATTGGTAAACGAATGAAATCCGGTATATTTTTAGTATTTCATTTTTGCTGTACTTTTTAAGGTAAAGGAAAATAACAGCCAGTTTTCAGGTACAATGCTGTTTGATTACTGTAGCTTTATAACAAAGTTTGAAATGAGGAATTATGATGGCTGCAGTTTTGTTCTTCTTTCTCAGGATTGCTTTGGCTATTTGAGGTCTTTTGTTGTCCCATACAAATTATAGCATTGGTTTTTTGTTTTTTTTTTTCTATTCTTGTGAACAAGGTCATTGAAATTTTGACAGCAATTTCATTGACTCTATACCTGGCTTTGAATAGTTTGGACATTTTTTAAAAAGATTTTATTTATTTATTTGACAGAGAGATCACAAGGAGGCAGAGAGGAGGCAGGCAGACAGAGGGGGGAAGCAGGCTCCCTGCTGAGCAGAGAGCCTGATGCCAGGCTCAATCCCAGGACCCTGAGATCATGACCAGAGCAGAAGGCAGAGGCTTAACTCACTGAGACACCCAGGTGCCCCAGTATGAACTTTTTTTTTTTTTTAAGTATTTATTTACTTGACAGAGAGAGAGATCACAAGTAGGCTGAGAGGCAGCCAGAGAGAGAGAGAGGGAAGCAGGCTCCCCGCTGAGCATAGAGCCTGATGTGGGGCTTGATCCCAGGACCCTGAGACCATGACCTGAGCGGAAGGTAGAGGCTTAACCTGCTGAGCCACCCATTTAATGACATACATTCCTCCTCCCTTCTGCTAACTTTAGGCTTACTTTATTCTTCTTGTTCTAGTTCCTGGAGGTGTAGAATTAGGCTCCTTGAGATTTTTCTTCTATGCCTTTATCACTATGAGCTTCCCTCTTAAAACTACTTTCCTGTGGCCCAGGAATTTTGATATCTTGGGTTTCCATTTCTGTTTTTCTCATTTTATTTTTTTGTCATTTCCCTTTTGATTTCTTCTTATTCCCATTGGTTTCTCAGGGGGATGTTGCTTATTTTCCACAGATTTGTGAATTTTCTGGTTTTACTCCTTTATACCATTACCATCAGAAAAAGACCCTTGGTATGATTCCCTTCTTAAATTTGCCACAGCTGTTTGTGACTTAACATATGATCTGTCCAGGGGAATGTGCTTAAGGCTTCCTGGTCATTAGTCTTGCCCTCACCTTGTACATTGTTTTAATTATGAGCCTCTTGTCTTGTTCTTTTTTTTTTTCCTTAGATTTTTTTAAAGAATTTTTTAAGATTTTTAAAAAAAGATATTATTTATTTATTTGACAAAGAGAGGGAGCTCAAGGAGGCAGAGAGTCAGGCAGAGGGAGAATGAGAAGCAGAGGAGGGAGCCTGCTTCTAGGCTCGATCCCAGGACCCTGGGATCATGACCTGAGCTGAAGGCAGACACTTAACTGACTGAGCCACCCAGTCACCCCTCTTGCCTTGTTCTTATTCTTTTTTTTTTTTTAAGATATTATTTATTTCAATCTCAAGTAGGTGGAGAGGCAGGCAGAGAGAGAGAGAGAGAGAGGAGGAAGCAGGCTCCCCACTGAGTAGAGAGCCCCATGCGGGACCCTGAGATCATAACCTGAGCCGAAGGCAGAGGTTTAACCCACTGAGCCATCCAGGTGCCCCACCTTGTTCTTATTCTTAAGACCCCCTCTTTGGTTCCTGTTATGTCCTCCTGTTTTGTGTCCTTGCCTGGGTTTCTTACCCAGAATATCAGTTCCCAGTGTTGGGGTTGTGCCCTTGAACCCCAGACCCTCTGGCTGGGTCTCTGTTTCTTACTGCCTGGTCTCCCTCATTCCCACTGTTGATCTGAATGTCTGTCTGTCACTCCTGGTCAGGCTCCTCTGAGACCAGAGGTAGAACTCTTTCCTCTGGCTGGGGACCAGGAATGAGGGTTGGGGAGGCAGCCGCAACACCGACGTGCTTGTCCACTCTCTCTGCTCTGCCCACAGCACTTCCTCACGGCCCTGGGGGGACTCGTGGCAGTGCCGCTCATCCTGGCCAAGGACCTGTGCCTGCAGCATGACCCCCTGACTCAGAGCTACCTCATCAGCACCATTTTCTTCGTCTCTGGCCTCTGCACTCTCCTGCAAGTGTTTTTAGGAGTCAGGTAGGTAAAACTTTTTCCCCTGGCTTCTGACTTTTCCTTGCTGGAGTATCAGCGAGATTTGCTCTGCTTGCAGCTGGAGAGGTGGTTAGGCAGCTGGTGGGACCTGCTAAAGGGAACACGGGACTAGGAATCAGAGCCTGGGTTCAAGTCCTTACTCCAACACTTAACTGTCTGTACTAGCTAGGATTCTTGATTAAAGTTACATAAATCCAGATTAGCTTAGGCAAAAATTCATTCTTTATTAATGTATAAGATCAACGTAGGAGAAAGGCAAGGTGCATCACATGTCAGGAACAGGGACTCGGAAGATGGGACTTCTCTTGTTTCTATAGAGGCCTTCCCCTAATGTTTGTGAGATGCAGGGCAAGAATACAAACAGGTTCCCACACACTGTGTGTCTAAATATTGGAGAGTTTCAAACCGAAGTTACAAATTCTTAGATAAGATCTGTTCTGATCATTCTGCCTGGAAGGCCAGGTTTGAATTTACAATTCTGCCACCGCTCTAAGTTCTACTTTAGGACTTAACCTCACGGGAGGCAGGGGCAGCCCCTAGCCTGTGGCCTTCCCCCTTCTCTTCCTAGCTCAAGCTTTGCTCCAGAGCCCAAATGGTCTAACATGCATGAATGTGGACACCCCAGCCTGCTTGTCCAAGCTCCACACCCAGCCCCAACACACACACGCGCATACACACACATACCACATTCCCCAAACAGCAGACGCTTGGCCCTCCTTAGGCTTGGGGGTGTGCACATTTGCTTCATGGTCGGCCTTCAGCAGGACAGACCTGGGGAGGAGACCCAAGCAGCCTCTGGAAAAGACTCAGGGCCATTTACACTGAGAATTCTTGGCTCTCAAAGGGGAGAGGCACATGGGTTTGACGTGGACATGTCAAACATGTTTCCCAGAGAAGGCAGAGTGGAGCTCTCTGGAGCGTCGGGCTAGGTGCAGGGGGCTCTTCTGTCCTGTCTGAAGACAGTCTCCTCATCACACTGCCAGTGCCTGACTATGTTGGCGCAGACAGGCACCCCGCAGAGGAGTGTAGACAGGCTCTGGCAGTCCTCGCACTTTTCTCCCAAAGCAGGTGAGATCTGCTCTGGAGAGTCTCCCGTTTTAAAATCCCAGGGAAGAGCACTGATTGGTGCAATATAAGCCAAATGCCCAGCTCTCACCCACCGGGGCGACAAATATGGAGACTCCCCTTGAGCAGTTTCCCAAAGAGTCAGGGAAGAGGAGTTCTGTTCTGAGGAGACGAGTTGGCAGAGGCTCACTAGTGGGGTACGTGGTTTGGGACCCATAAAACAAGGTCGATGCCGGCACTGTCTTTCCTCCCTTAGAGTCCCACTGAGATGAGCAATTGTTCAAATTGGTGTAGTCACCTTTTAGAAACAAAAAACATCCAGTCCCTTGTGTACCTATGTAGGCCGCTAAAATTAGCCCGAGTAACATGGAGTTTTTTTGCTCTGGCGCTGGCCTGGACAAAATCGTGGGGCCAGGAAAATGATTTGTTGGAGCTTTCCTCCTCCTCACTTCCATACCTCCCCTCTTCCTGCTCTCCACCACTACCCCCTGCCCCACCTTGATTCCCAGAGTTCCACACAGTGGCTCTGTGGGGCTGCCATCTGCTTGGGAAATCCCTCTCTGTGGCCTTCTCTGGCCCTCTTCCGCTCATCCCCTCACCTCAGACCTGTTAGTCCTGTGTCTTCTTCCTTTAACATTAATTGAGCATCTAGTCCAAGGACAGATCCGGGCTCTGTTCCGCCTGAAGCTTGCACAGTTTTTGGTGTCCTCTTTAAGGAAAAGGAATCCAGAATTATGAATACAAAAGCATATGTGAGAGAGAATATTATTAACTTGGAAAAAAATCACAACAAATCACAAATTTTGAAAAGTAGATAAACACCACAAATGCTGTAAATTCCAAAATACAGCATGGCATTTTTATTATTTAACATTCTTACGGCACCCTATCATATTTCTCCCCCACATTTTATGCCTGCGGACTCTTTTCTTCTTTAATTGAAGGTTGTGTACTCTTTGATCACCTCTTCATTTTATAAAGAGAAGGAGAGATCGTTCAGTCACTCCTCTAGCATGGGTTCATCCAAGTTTGCTTGGAAATACTGGTAGCTGAGATACAGAAATGCTGCTGTAGATTTGTGCCCTGCAAACACAGAAATTCTGTTGTATTTGATTTCTATCAAAAAATTTTAAAATGTGCGCTGCATTTATAAGTGTATATGGTGCGTTGTTAAGTATATTCTTTTTTTTAAGAGTTTATTTATTTATTTGAC
The DNA here is from genome assembly GCF_022355385.1 of Mustela nigripes. Classification (NCBI taxonomy): domain Eukaryota; kingdom Metazoa; phylum Chordata; class Mammalia; order Carnivora; family Mustelidae; genus Mustela; species Mustela nigripes. The sequence goes on from NC_081560.1 coordinate 17,539,242, forward strand.
TGACAGAGATCACAAGTAGGCAGAGAGGCAGACAGAGAGAGAGGGGGAAGCAGGCTCCCTGCTGAGCAAAGAGCCTGATGCAGGGCTCGATCCCAGGCCCTGAGATTATGACCTGAGCCAGAGGCAGAGGCTTAACCCACTGAGCCACCCAGGTGCCCCTATTAAGTATATTCTTGAGAGGAGACAGAGTCCATCTTGACTGCATAGAAATGAGAACCAAATCTTCTCTGGCAGTTTCACATATCTGACGGTGGTCAGGTTTTCCACAGACTTGCTTCTGGCGCCGTGCATTTCAGACCTTGTTTCTCATCCACCACCCACATATGTCAAATGCCAGGTGCAGTGGGACACATTCATAACATCATGTGACCTCAGGTTCTGTGCCCTCATGCCATGAAGTAGATCGAGCTGGCGTGGGGTGGGGGGTGGGGGGTAGGAGCATTGCAAGAAACAATCATGGCACCAAGGTGGCTAGAAATAAATTAAGTATCCGTGGGTGGCTTAGTGGTCTCAAACCACATAAATACATCCTACCACACTCAAACTCCATTTATCCTGACTCAGCTTCCCCTTAGGCAGATCCTAAAAGTGCTTACGGTGTTTCAAATACCGTCTGATGCAAGATTCAGGGTCCGCAAGCTGGCGGTACAAAGAGATAAGAGTTGTAGCCAAATGTGGCTGAAACTGTTCACTTTTGCAAAGTCGACAAAGACATATGGCTAGTGAACGCAGGGTAGGGACCCCTCCCCGGACTTTAGAAGGAGTCAGGCAAGTGAAAATCCCTTCGCCAAAAATCTCCATTTGACCTAATCTGTGCCAGGCCTGTGCTCAACCCTGGGGTTGTGAAGGGAAATGGAAAACATTTCCTGCAGTGGGCTTCTGGCCTGACCTATCTTGACAGGAAATGACTGGACAGGAAAAACATTAATATGCATGTCTTCTTTGTCAGTTATCTGAATTAAACCACACAGGTCTAGATGATATGGGGCTGGCCCCTAGTTTCCAGGAGAGGCTGACTGTAGATAGCGTTCCAAGGACTATATTCACTCTTGGCATGGCCATTTTGCCTGAATCCAATCAAAGGCACTTTGCAAAGTGCTTCCTTTGCAAGTCATTTCCAGGTGATATGCCAAGGCTTAAGTTCTTAACGATCTCTGCTGAGGAGTGGGACACACCTGCCCACAGCATTGGTGGGTTAGTTCCCTGCTCTCTTTCTTCTGTCACCATCTCTTAGAGCCAAAATTTCTTCCAGATCCCTCATCAAGGACTCAAAGAGGTATAGGGTTTGCTCTGGTTTCTCTCTCAGAACCCTAAAATGCAGATACCTTCCCCCATTTTCCAGGATTGGCCCTAGGAATGTAAGAGGCTGCATTAGCATTAGGGAGGCCTTGCAGGAACCTGTCTGGGGACCTGGGGACCCCACCCCTGTCCCGGCCCCATGGAGAGTTACAAAGGGAGGAGCATTGAGCTTCGAAACTGGAGGCCTGAACCCTAGTCTTGGCTTCTGTGCCATGGGAACTTGGACAAGTCACTTACCCTCTTTAAGCCTCAATTTTCTCATCTATAAAGTGAAGGAATTCAACTATACAGTGTCTGAAGGCCTCTTTGATCTCTGTTATGGACAGCTCTGATGTTGACAGAGAATATGATGAAGTGCCCTATTTTAATTGGATTACCGGTAGTAAAAGCACCTGTGGGCTTAGCCTGATGGTGGGTTTTGTGAGAAACAAACTCATCAGGAGTTAGGATCCAAAGAACTTGAACTTACCCCTTCATTAAATATGCAGAGAAAGAGGGAAATAAAATTAGGACGTAAAATCACCCTAATGTCTTTAGACTAAGGTGAGGGCAGGAATAAATGTGCCTTTGGCTCTACCCATGGAAATAAGCTCCCCTCCCCCCAGATGCTGATAAGTAACTTCCTGAGACATTATGGATTATAAAACCTAGCTGATAGTCCATGACTCAAAGGCCAAGTAGATCTGATTGCTGTTTATTTGGTGATAACCCAAAACAGGCTGATGTTGCAATAAGATTTCAGAATATCTTAGTGATTAAAATGACATTAAATAATAAAAAATGATAAGATTTGATAACTGCTGCTCTTTTTTTTTTTAAGGGAGTGCACGTGCAGCATGGCGGGGGGGTGGGGGCAGAAGAAGAGAGAATCTTTAAGCAGGCTGCACGCCCAGTGTGGAGCCCAGTGTGGGGCTCAATCCCACTATCCTAAAATCCCAAGCTGAGCCAAAAATCAAGAGTTGGACGCTCAATGGACTGAGCAGACCAGGTGCACCACTGCTCAGTATCAGAGCTCACAATCACTGCGCCCAGTGTGGGGCGGGCAGCTGTACTCCTTGGCAACATGGATAGCTGCTTCCCTGGTATGACTTTAGGGGTCTTAGGTGCATCCCCCCAGGAGCCTTCCTCACTTAGGCTGGTTCTATAGAAAGGCCATACCGACCGACAGGCATATATAGTTTTGTGGCCACTTTGCTCCTGCCTTCTTGACAGCCAGGTCACCAGATGTACCAATGGAGCTCTGGCTGGAGCAGGAACAGTGGTGGCTTTGGGGGTAGAAGAGTGACCGGGCCATCCATCGCAACAGAGGAGTCCCGAACACGGGGCTAGTACTTCTGCTTCCTCTGGGTTTAAGTTGAGTAGTTACCAATAGGGGAAAGCACATGATGACATTTCCTTATCTGGTCCAGGGAGCTCTGTAGAAAATGAACAAAGTGCTCCATGTCCAGTAGGAAGTAGCTGGGACTCAGAGTGCTCACTAATTCTTACAACACAGTGACCCCTTAAAACTCAAGAGGAATTCTTCAGTCCCATCTTACAATCCTGGGTCTCTGCTCCCCGTTCTGATCGATTTCAAAGAAAAGTCCCCGTGACATCATCCTTTACCCACTCATTGGATTGACTCAAGAAGGGAACATCAAAATGATGACATGGGTGAGGTTGGATTCCAGCAGCTCACCCTCCAGACACATCTCTCCCCAACGGTTGACCACTTCCCCATTTACCCACAGGCTTCTTGAATTGCACATGTCCCAACCCCAGACCTTCTCAGGGCAATCATCCAGGTTCTCAAGTGCAGAAGGCATATTGCTCTCCCTAGAGGAGTCCTTACAGGGTCATGAGATCAAGCCCCACTCCACACTCAATGTGGATCCTGCTTAAGATTCACTCACTCCCTCTTCCTCTGCTACTCCGTTCCTCCCCTCCTCATGCTCTCTGTCTCTTTAAAAAAAATTAAATAAATAAAATATAAATAATAAATAAATAAAATAATTTCATTCACATTACCTTCATCTTGATGAACTATCTCCTGGAACTCTCTTTCTCTATTTTGAATGGTTGCTGTATATAACTGGTATACATTATATATGTCATCCTCAGATGCCCCTACATCCCTATCCTGGAATTCCCTTCATGTCAGTTCTCAAGTCTAGGTCTCTTGTTCCCATATATTTTTCTTTTTTTGAAGGAGCACAATAATCCAGTAGCTTCCTGAGAGAGAGAGAGAGAGAGAGAGAGAACAAGAACACAGGAGATAAATTTTGTAAGACTTTGTTTATAAGAAAGTATCTGGATTCTACTCTCACACTTGATTGATAGCTTAGCTGGGTATAGAAATTTAGGTTGGAAATAATTTTCTTCCAGAATTTTGAAAGCATAGTTCCATTGCTTTGTAACGTTCAGTGTGATTTTAAGAAAGCCAAAACTTTATGTAATCTCTCCTCCTTCCCCCAACCCAGAAGCTGGAAAAAAAAGAAAAAAACTGCTTTATAATCCCAGTGTTGTAAATTTTTAAGTTATTTGTCATGGCCTGAGTTTATTTTCATCCATTATACTGTGTACTCAATAGTTCCCTTTAATATGCGAAGAGTTATTTTTCAGTTTGTTTGAGTTTCTTTCTCAATCTCCTTTTACTCACATGCTGGATTTCCTGGAATGGTCCTCTAATTCTCTTACCTTTTCTTACCTATTTATAACTTTTTGTGTTTTTGGTCTTTGGGGAGGAGGAAATTAATCAACTTTATCTTCCATCATGTCTACTGAATTTATTTCTACTCTAATACTTCAAGAATTTTTTTTTGTTTTCTGAATATTCTTGTTTTATGCATCCTATTCTTGTTTTATGAATGCAAGATCTTCTTACTTGCCAAAGATATAAATGAAATGAGAATGTGTTTGAAAAAAATTATCATCTCTTGGGGTCCGTGAGTGGCTCCGTTGGTTAAGCATCTGCCTTCAGCTCAGGTCATAATCTCAGGGTCCTGGGATTGAGCCCTGAATTGGGCTCCCTGCTCTTGGGGAGTCTGCTTCTCCCTCTCCTCTCTACCTGTGCTCTCTCTCACTATCTCTTTCTCTCTCTGTCTCCAATAAATAAATAAAATCTTTAAGAAAATTATCATCTTCCTACAGGACAAGTTACTTTCATTATTGTTTCTTTATTTGGTTTCTTTATTTGGTTCTCTGTCATCTAAGGTCCTGTGGTTATCTTGTGATCCTTGTATATCTGCTCATATTTAAAGGTTGGGTCTCAAAAGTTTGACTGTAGGTTCTGAGCCTGAGACTGGATCTTGTTCACTTTGGACTTCATTGTTGCATGATACATAGGAATGCCACATAAACCAAATGCAAGGGCCACCATTTACATTGTACTCTTGACATGTTGTCATGAATTTCGAGTATGTTTATATTTTTCCTAGCATAGTTGGGGAAGCCTAAATTTCAGTTACTTTATGCTTTTCCACTCAGGTTGTCCTATCCTCCAGAAAAGGACCTTCTAGCCTCTTGCCTGGAGAGTAAAGGGCTGGCTGGAAATGTGCTAGAAGCTCAGTGGGAAAGTGAGCTAGATGTTTTAGTGTTCTGTGTGTATATACTAAATGAATCACCCCAGTGTTCAGTATGGTATCTCCACTTCAGCTGTGCCAGTTTCTCTGCAGAATCCATAGATCCTGTGTCTTGCCTTTTCTACAGAATAAACTAGTCTTCTGCCAAGATGGGGAAAGGACAGTTACTTGACTGGTACTGAAAAAGACATTAGACCTGTTTTAGCTCCACATTTACTCTTACATCAAGAGCCAGTATTTGATATGTTGTGAGTTTTTCAGTGTAATGTCATTTACCTATTGCTAGTGTAGAATACTGATTCCCCGGGGGCAGTCAGATCAGTTACCACTATCAATCTACTCTCTATCTTTCAAAGATCTCCTACTCAGATATTCTTATCTTGTGGTTTATCCCTCTAAAATATATTTTAAGGTCATTTTATTGGAGTTTCAAGAGAGGCTGATTGTATAATCTCAGAAGTCAACAATTTTCTTACTTTGCAAAAAAAAAAATCCAGTATACATTATGAATATTGAATCTTTGTGTTTATTAATTGCCATAAACGTTTTTAGTGTGTCTTTATTTTTGATTAAGAAATTTTTGCCATATCAAAGCTTTTATGTTTCTTTGGTAAAATTTATTACTTTTTTCCTTTGCTATTTCTTGATCTACTTTTAGACTTAGAAATCCTTTCTATATTCAATAGATAAGACACATAATCACCTTTTTAAAAAAGTACTTATATGTGTGTTGTTTGGGTTTTTAAATTTAACTCTTGAATTTATTTGGGATTTAGTTAGGTGTATTGTAGAAGTGAGTCCTCAGATTTATTTTTTCTCCCTAAAAGCCAATTTTTTCAATATCATTTGTTGAATAAATGGGAATCGAGACTATTCATTACATACTAAGTTCCTATATATCTGAGCATCTGTCTGTTTCAGGGCTACTGTTTTCTCCCCATTAATTTCTTTGTTGTGTCTTCAACCATTACCACACTGCTTCGTTTTTGGTTTTGGTTTTGTTTTAAGATTTATTTATTTATTTGAGGAGTGGGGGTGTGCAGAGTGCAGAAGCTGATGACCCTGAGATCATGACCTGAGCTGAAACCTAAAGTTGGATGTTTAAGCAACTGAGCCACCCAAGTACCCCCCACCCTGTTTTAAAATTGATAAGTTTCTACTGTACTTTATTCAGCTGGGCATGCTTTCCTCATTATTCTTTACTTGAAAAGTCTTTATAAGTTATTCTAATTTTTAAATTCTTCCAGATGAATTTTTAAAGCATTATATGAAATAAAATATTCTCATTGGGATTTTGATTACATTTGCATTATATTTAAAGATTAACTTGGAATAAGTGAGACTTTTATAATATCGATTTTTCCATTCAAGGAACATGCTATATGCCTCATTTAGCTAAGTCATCATATATTTTCTATTAGAATTCTGTTTAAAAATATCCCAAGAGGACACCTGGGTGGCTCAGTCGGTTGAGTGTCTGCCTTTGGCTTGGTCATGATCCCAGAGTCCTGGAATCTAGCCCCACATGGGGTTCCCTGCTCATCAGGGAAGCCTGCTTCTCCCTCTCCCTCCACCTGCTTGTGCTTTTACTCTTTCTCTTTAATAAATAAGTAAATAAAATAAAAATATCAAAGTGGGGCTATAAGGTGGCTTAGCCAGTTAAGGGTCTGACTTTAGATTTTGGCTCAGGTCCTGATCTCAGGGTCCTGGGATCGAGCCTAGTGTTGGCCTCCATGTTCAGGGTGAAGTGTGTCTCTCTCTCTCTCTCTCTCTCTCTCAGTCTGCCCTTCCCCTCATATTCATTCTCCCTCTCTCAAATAAATAAATAAATCTTGAAAAAATATTGTCCCGAGTTATTCTATAATACAGGTATATCATTTGTTATTTTTGAGCATACTCAACAATTTTCACTTGCTTCTTAAAGGAAATTTTTTTCTCTAAATTTCAGAGCAGGGAAACATTTCCCCTCTTCTGCAGGATCTTTTTCAGACCCAAGTCATGCTGAGTTTTCTGTTTATTCATCACTTAACTGGAAGAGATCTATGTAGTCATAATGTCTAATGGACAAGATCAACTATGACCATTCTCTCTTAAGTCCAACAGACACTAAGTCTGACTTTTGAGTTTTCATATTGGTCTCTGCATTTTCCAATTTCAGCAAGAATCTTGCTAATTCAGTATAGTTAGCATCCTCACCTTCCACATCTGATTGGGTTCCTCATTCTCTACCATCGTTCAGGTGATGTCTGATCACCCTGGCCTGCCTTCAGCAGGATTTCCCCACCTCCTACCTTATCCCTGATGTTTCCTCTTGGTCATTTTCCAGCCCCTGACCCATCCCTGCTCCTGGGCTATAAATTCCCACCTTTTCTTATGGTATTCGGAGTTAAGCCAGATCATTCTCCCCTACTACAGAACTACATTGTAGTCGTCTCACTAGAATGTCATTAACTAGTGTCATGAATACCTTTTTCTTCAACAGGAGAACCTGAGAGCTCCGAGAGAAGGGTGGGAGTTTATCTTCCCAGTGCTTTCAAAAGGGTAGATATTTCTGTTTCTGGGTTAAATCGGGACTACAAAGAGAGGAAGAAAAATGTCTCCTCTACTCATTAACATAAGCTCTAGTTTGTTCTTAGCTCATGCCTTGTCATCAGTTGTTTTTATAACAAACACACTGTTGCAATTTGGTGGGTGACTCAGCCTTTCTCATCAGGGCTTCCCTACTTCCGAGCTGAGCCCTCCTACCACCACTTGCCCTCCCCGCCCCCAGCCCCCAGTCTCTTCCAGCCCAAGAAGTGCAGCGTCACTTCCCTGAAGGGCTCTTGAGATAACTTTTGTACCTTTATAATACTATGTAAACGTAGATGTTAATAGTAGCCCTGGGGACACATTCCTCTGGCTCTGCCAACCCAATATACCTATCCTATAAGACATGTGATATACAGATTTTGACATTTAACCTTTTCTTAGGAAATTTGCAAGTCATTGTAAAGAAGAATGGCAGGGCATCTTCTCTTCTTCAGACTCGAGCATCCTCATGAGACAGTGAAGGCTGGAAGGATAGTCTGGGAAAGTCTGCCCACATTTTATACCGGATGTTGTGAGGGCAGCAATGGAGAGTTGCAGCCAGATCCCACTCTGAGCCCAGACTGGCTCTTCCTGTAAAGGTTCATGAGGCTGGAAATGTAGCGAGTGGGGCTGGGAGGAGGAGAGGAAGAGCCGGAAGGTAAAACCGGGTGGTCTGAGTGTAGAGTGGGAGGTCCTTACTATATTGTGATATAATTGTAAGTCCCTTCAATCCTATTTGACACAAGGTGATGTGTAAATGTTCAAAGTAATACACAGCGTCTTGGAACTTGTGGGACATGGTCAGAGCACCTCTTTCAAATCAAATGTGACAAAAACAAGAACCAGGGAAGGGGGACCTCTGAAATAGGTCCAACAACAATACTAGAGTAATAAGCTTCAAAGTGATGAGTAGATGCAACAGAAGCAACTCCATCCCGACAGACACGTGTTGTGATATCATACGAAGAGAGCTGTGCCTTAGACGTTAACCCTTAAATGTTAACACAAGCCCCTACAGTAGAGAGATTGTGTCTGTTTTAAGAACTGGATCAGTAGTAGAGTGGAAGCTTTGGAGCTCTGTGCAGGTGACGCTGTACAACCTGCAGGGCTGAGTACAGTGGGCCACAGAGCAAGGGGATAATTAACGTAAAGACACAGCCTTGGACCAGCCCGAACACAGGAATTCCAACAACACAAAAGAAAACAAAGGATGCAGAAAAACAAATTTTAGAGAACCCACCTGCAAGAGTTGGGAATGCCAGACAACAGTTTTTTAAAAAGCCCACAATAGAGCATCTGTAAGAGAAAACACAAAAGAAAATGTCGTAACATACACCACCTTCTCGGGAGTACCCACACATTTCTGAGGGAGTCATAAAGTAAGGACAATAACTGCTGTCTGCTGAGCTCCTCTGCGTCCCCAGGCACTGGCCTCCACATTTATACATATTTAATCTTCATGGCTACTCCCCGGGGAGAGGACTCTTATTTTGTTAAAGATGACACTAAGGCTTGCAGAAGTTGGGCAGCATGCCTAGCTAGGTCACACAACTGATAGGAGGTAGAGCCGGATTTAAACTTGCTGTAGGTGTGTTCCTGCTCTTTCTCAGTGTCATAGGGCAGTGAGGAACCTGGATGAAGAAGGAGGAGCCCTGAGCACTCCTCCTGGTTAACTCTATGACCTCAGGTCAAGATCCTCTACCTATGCAAATGACAAGACCAAGCTGGATATGTTTCAAGAGGCTCTTCCGGATCTAAAATGTTGAGTTGGTTCCAAATCAACAGTCTATAGTTTATAAGAGAAACATGCAAGTCAGAAGGCACATGTAGAATAATAGTGAATCATACCCATGTGCAGATTTTAAAAATATAGAGATTGTCATCATGGTCGGTGACAAGAATACAGATAGGCATCAAGGTCACCACCAAAGGTAAGACATACATATAACAACAAAAGCCTAGAATAGTACTGAGTGCACATATCCTATACACATACTGGGGACATGCATAAAGGAAGAACTAGCAGAAATGCAAGGTGTGTATGTAGATCTCTCTCTCTCTTACCTATATATGTAAAGGGTACTGATAAGAAGTTATGTCTGGGGTGCCTGGGTGGCTCAGTCCATTAAGCATTCAACTCTTGCTTTTGGCTTGGGTCATGGTCTCAGGATCATGAGATCCGGCCCCACGATGGGCTCCGCACTCAGCACAGAGTCTGCTGGAGATTCCCTCTCTCTACCTCCCCCTTTGCTCCTGCCCCAGCTCGCACTCATGCACTCTCTCTCTAAAATAAATAATATCTTAAAAAAAGTTATACCTAATAAAATGGGGGTGGGAATGGGGCAGAAGGAATAGAAAATGGAACTGGAAGGTGTAAGGATAAAATAACAAGGGAAAAATGTATGGATATGTCGTGTGAACATAAAGGTAGAACATAATAATACCCTTAGACAAATAAATGAAAAAAAATTCATCTTGCTCTTGGACATAAAAGATATTTAGCAATTACCAAAAGGCAGAAAGTCCATGTATCATATTATCCCAATGACATGTAATTATTTTGGAAGAAAATAACATGAACAAAATTAGAAAGGAGCTCAACTGCTTGAAAATTTGGAAATGCTCTCTTTAATGATTTCTGAACTGGGGACGGATTCCTGCATATAGTAACAGAAAGCATTTTTTTTTTTTTAATGAAAAGAAAGCTCACTATCCTAAGAATTGTTATGAATATATTTTGACTGTACCCAAACCCCATGTAATGAGCAGACAGTTTATAGAGAACAGACAATATACCACACGAATGAGTGCACATCTCTCCTAGCTTAATGAAATGCAAAATAACCCTTGCTAGGACTTCATTCCATGCCAAAAAACAAAGGATAAGCCCAATGTTGGGGTGCCAGGCTCAGCGCTGGAGGGATGGGAATGAAAGATAACAAATCCCTGCCCTTGTGGAACCCAGTAGAATGGGCATGGCGGACATGGCAGACTGTATGTGAGCATTGTCATGAGGTGTTTAAAGTAATCCTTGAGGGTAAGTTACTGGAAGTGGTTATTTTGTTAGTATGAGGCTGAGATGTGTGTCCCTAAAATGTAAATGGGAGTTTGGTTTCACTTGCCGTGCTGTCCTCAGTATCATGGCAGCCACTGCCCACCAAGAGCAGATCCTCAATAGACACTTGGTGAATGAGTGCAACGTGCGTATGGAATTATAGCAAAAAAAAAAAATTACAACACAAGTTCTGTTTCACGTCACTCTGGTTATATCCATATACAAAGGTTTATATGTTCACTTTGAAAGCTCAAGGGGATTTTTAAAAGATCAAAGTAGAGCAGGTTTCCCTTCTCTATCAAGATATTTAGAGTCATGGGAGGCCTGGGAAGCCTAGTTGGTTGAGCAGCTGCCTTTGGCTCAGGTCATGATCCTTGGGGTCCTGGGACTGAGTCCTGCATCAGGCTCCTTGCTCGGCAAGGAGCCTGCTTCTCTCTCTGCCTCTGCCTGCTGCTCTGCCTGCTTGTGTTCTCTCTCTCTCTCTGTCAAATAAATAAAATCTTTTAAAAAAGATACTTAGAGTCATAATTTTTAAATTGAGAAGGTATTCACACATACCCATACCATCCCCTGTGTATTCCTGCCTCGTGTGGGCAATGTATTCTGTTCTATCGTGGAACCTTGCGGGTCTAGACTTACGGAGGTAGATCAGCTGTCCTCCACCCTGGCTGCACACTGGAATCCCCTGGAGCTTTACGTACACCCTGTACCTGGGCACAGTCCTAGACAAGCCCACCAACTCCTCTCAGGCTGATGCCCAGGCGTCATCGACTCTCATGTTCAGCCAAGAGACCAAGGCCACTTAGGCAGCCAAACTCTTCCATCAAATTTTATATTTTCAGGGGGTGCCTGGGTGGCTCAGTTGTTAATCATCTGCCTTTGGCTCAGGTCATGATCCCAGGGTCCTGGGATCAAGCCCCACACTGGGCTTCCTGCTCTGGGAAGCCTGTTCTCCCTCTCCCACTCCCCCTGCTGTGTTCCTTCTCTCTCTGTGTCAAACAAATAAATAAAATCTTTTTAAAAACCTGTAAGAGGGCGCCTGGGTGGCTCAGTGGGTTAAGCCGCTGCCTTCGGCTCGGGTCATGATCTCAGGGTCCTGGGATCGAGTCCCGCATCGGGCTCTCTGCTCAGCAGGGAGCCTGCTTCCGTGTCTCTCTCTCTCTGCCTGCCTCTCCGACTACTTGTGATTTCTCTCTGTCAAATAAATAAATAAAATCTTTAAAAAAAAAAAAAAAAAAAAACCTGTAAGAAAATTTGTATTTTCATTACATAGGATGTACTGAGTCACTCTCAAGAATAATCCTCCCAAGAGATTTTTGTGAAATTCTGAGTATACCTTTCTTGTATTGTGAAGAAAAAATATCTGAACTGGGTGTAGCAAAACGCTGGGGTGCCTCTGTGCCACCCTTCCCCAATATTAATGTCATGGGTGGCAGACTAGGCTAGCCCAGATAGCCTCTGATCTAATAAAGAGAGGCTTGTTGGAGGTTGACTTATCAGGCCGCATTTACCTCAAAGGGAAGAAAGTTCTAGGAGTTCTCAGAGGCCAGAGGGGAGAGGCTGAGCAGGAGTCAGAAGGGCCTGGATGGAAGGAACTTGCCCTGATAATTGACCTAAAAACTCTTCTGTCCATGGGATAAAAAGGAAGCTTGGAGGTCAAGGTCTGGGATTGCTGGTCATTTTGAAGACACAAAGGAGTCTGGCAACCCAAATTTTAGGCTGTGCTTCTCTTGGTGGGAGAACTCCCAGTGGGAGCTGTGTTTTTTATCCTGGGCCCTGGGGAAGATTCTCCGGGACCAGGGTAGACATGTTATCTGTCCAAGGTTTGGCAGGGTTCCTGGGTCTGACTGGGAGCCCAGCAGGAGCTCCTTGTATACTGAGACCAGCTGGGTCATGGATGGCCTCTAAATCAGGCTAGGGGTTGGGATTAAAGGACCGCCACTGGGCCCAGTTTCAGACCCGGGCTAACAGATCTTGTGGGTAACTGCTTCCTTGTCCCCCTCCTCCAGGCTGCCCATTCTCCAGGGAGGGACATTTGCTTTCGTGGCACCCTCCCTGGCCATGCTCTCCCTTCCTGCTTGGAAGTGCCCTGAGTGGACATTCAATGCCAGTCTGGTGAACACCAGCTCTCCTGAGTTCACCGAGGAATGGCAGAAGAGGATCCGAGAGGTAACGGGCCAAGGGGAGGTGGACTGGGTGATGTTATACTATGACGATGTGCTTGATAATTTTGCTCTAGTTCTATTTATCTCTCGCCTCCTTCCGAAGTCTGCACTTGTCCCTTTGTAAATGAACCTTAAAATTTTAATTAGGACATAGAGAAAATAACACGATAAATTTCCCAAGCTGAACTTGCTCCTGTTACCAGCAACAGGATCAAGAAACAGATGAGTTTCCATAGATGAGTTTCACCTGGTTTTGAACTTTCTATACAGAACTCCTCAGCACATACCAGTTTGTGTCTGCCTTCTTCATTCACCATGATTTTTACAAGAGGCTTTCCCCCGGTTATATGTAGGGGTAGACTCTTCATTCTCTTTACTGAGTAGCGTTCTGTTACATAATTACGCAGTAATTTACTTCTCTATTCTGCTGTTACCCAAACTGTGTTTAAGGGTAGTTTCCAGTTACTGGCTTCTATAGATAGTATTGCTGTGGATGTCTGTGTATTTGGTACTTTTAGGTGAACATATCTATGTTTTCCACCGAACAGACATGTAGGAATGGGCTGGCCGAATCATAGGGTGTGTGTACCAGTCAGGGATCACCGGAGGAGCAGAACCAACGGGACGTGTAGAGGTACATGCAGGAGGAGATGTGTTGTAGGAACTGGCTCACATGGTGATGGAGGCCAGGAAATCCTTGAGCTGCCTGCTGCAGACGTTGATCTTCATGCCGGTGGGCAGTCTGGGCGGCCACAGTAGTCTGGGCTGGGTCTTCAGTTGCAGAATAAGCAGAGCTCAAACCAGCAACACCGTGAATACCAGTTTTTAAAAATACAAAATCCTTCCATACTCTGTGAAATGTCAGGCGTGGGCAGACTGCCAGCTCCGCGATGGGCCGCACACTCTCCTAGTCTCCCACCAACGGCACACGTGCCCATCGCTGTTGACAATCTGGACCACCGTGGGCAATGCAAGCGCCTTCAGACGGAGATAGGGATTCTGTTGTTCGGGGGCCCCGTGCGCGTGGTTTGTGGCCCAAGGTATCAACTCATAGACGCTTGTGACTACATTCTAGGTCATACTTCCTCCCTCTTTTTAAGACTCGGGGGTATCACCATGAACCACCAGTACTTGAGATTTAACTATAAACCCTATCCCACACAAGGTAAAATTTCAACAGAGCCTTGTACGATCCACTTGTCAGACCGGACTGCTAGTTGCTGGCCCTGCCCCGAGCCCACAGGGGCAACCCTGGGCATTTATGCGCGTGCGTAGTATCACACATAACTCAGCCCACAGGCTGCATTTAGACTTGCTTTCTTTTTCCCACCAAGGGCCTTCTGTGGAAGTGTTAAATACTCTTAACAGCCTCCTCCTTTGTCCATTAGGTGAGCGGCACCCATGCTCTCTGAATTCAGGGACTCACATGGTGAAACTCAAGTCTTTGTTGCTTGAATTAGATTACCTTGTGAGGTAATGTCTGTCCTGGGGGGGAGGGACTGTCACTGGCTCATGAATCCTAGGAACGCCTCCTATGTAACTGCCTTTTCTTTGCCTGACCATAACTATTTCCTTTATTTTTAAAAAAGATTTTATTTATTTATTTTTGAGAGAGAGAGAGAGAGTATGTGCTACAAGCGGGAGGAGGGGAGGAGGGAGAAGCAGGCCCCCACCTGAGCAAGGAGCCCGATGCGGGACTCAATGCCAGGACTCTGGGATCATGACCAGAGCCAAAGGCAGAAATTTGACTGAGCCTCCGAGGAGCCCATCAGTATTTCCTTTAATCAGTAAATGTTCCTTTAATCAAACAAAAGCTTGAATGTCTTTCTGGCCCTACTCGAGATAACGGTTGGGGTCTCTGATTGGAGCTACTGATGCTATTCACTAGTTGTCTAATTACAAACAGGGTGGACTGGTTAGTAAGGGTCTGTGAAAGGGAGGGGGTGGAGGAGCTGCGCCAGACCCCAGCCTCACCCGAAGCCCCATGGCAGAGCGGAAGCTCCCGGCTTCTGACAGGGTCTGTCCTCATTCAGTGTGGGGTCCGTGGTACCTCAGGGAGCACTGAGCTGTAGGGGCAGAGGACGTCCATCTGAGCCAGACCCGTGAGTGTCAGCTGAACCTTCTGCGGTTCTTCCCTCTCAGAAGCAGCCTTTTTGCACCCACCTGTGCACTGAGAGTGCTCAGTCCCTCCATCACCCCCTCAAGGCCTTGTGCTTCCTTTTTATCTCAGGTTAGACCCAGAGTTAGTTAACAAGGCTCTTGAATCTTTAAAGAACACTCCTGTGGGAGCTCTGGACCAAGATATTCCCTAAGAATTTCACTTGTCAAGCTGGTGAGTCCTGGATTTTTGCCAGTTACACTGGCCAATCTCAGATGCCACGTGTTATAGTGCCTTCTCCAAATTAGGCTATGCTTCTTCAGGAAGCCTGGTTTTATGAGGCCGTCGACAGAATGAGTCACAGAACACGTGCACGGCTTGTGGGTGTTTGTCTATTTGTTTGTTTTTGCTGTGCCCCCGGGGAGCCCATATTTGGCTTCATTAAATCCAAATTAAAACCAAGCAAAGAACAAGAAGTGGGGGTTCCTCACCCTGCTCTGCTAGACGCCAGGGAAGGTTTCCCTTCCACGCAGACCAGCTGAGCTCTGGAATTTCTCCTGCAGGAATCTCTTGCCTGCACAGTATCCGAGAAGAAAGATCTGATGCATTCATTTGTCTCTTCTCCTACCTAAGCACGTCTGCTCAAGTCTTCCCTGTGTCCTAATGAAGCATCTGCCTCCAGCCCTATCATAGCGCAACTCAGAAACCTTTGGCACATTTGGAAGCCGTTGCCTTGTGTTTCAAGGACACCGGGCAAGAGTTCTGGAAAATAATTTCCCTGGAGCTTGAACAGTATTAATAGTGAGGGAGGTGTTTAGGGATATGGGTCATGCTGTACCTGTGTTAAACATGTGACCCCAAGTGGCAGAGATACCATATTCTCTTTAACCTTTATTATTATTTTTTTTTTAAAGATTTATTTATTTATTTATTTGACAGAGATCACAAGTAGGCAGAGAGAGAGGAGGAAGCAGGCTCCCTGCTGAGCAGAGAGCCTGATGCGGGGCTCGATCCCAGGACCCTGGGATCATGACCTGAGCCTAAGGCAGCAGCTTAACCCACAGAGCCACCCAGGCACCCCTATTGTTTATTTTTCAATTAGCAATAATTGCTCCTCGGACAAACCTCAGTGGCTACAATATTGCCACTGCGCAAAGCTTATTGTTTATTTTTGTGTTTACGATATACAGAGTCCTTTAAAGTTCTTTAAAGGAATATGAAAACTTCGGCTCTGGGACCAAATCCAGCCCGAGGTCTGCTTTTTAACTGCTCACGCATTAAGAATGCTTTTTACAGTTTATAAGGTTGTTTAAAAAAAAAAAAAAAAAGAAAGAAAGAAAAGAAAAGAAAATGTGGTAGAAAGCACACATGGCTCACAAAGTCTAAAATATTTACTATCTGGCTTTTTACAGAAAAAGTTTGCCAACTCCTGCCTGAAACCCAGGGTCCAGGGTAGGGATTCCTTTTGCCCTAGGACAATAGTCTCCACTATTTTTTTTTCCCACGTTATCTCCAAGGGTCTGACACAGTGAGCCAAACCCGAGTCCTTATCTGTGGCCGTTGAGCTCCATCTGCTGGTCTGATGCATTTCACCAATGCTGTAAAGTCTGAGAAAGTTCTTGCAAATTTCAACCTCCTTTCATTAATTGGATTGATTGGTTGAATTCACGTAACTAGGCTATTGGAACTTAAGGTAGTGTCTCCCTGTTTATTTGAATTGTATTTATCCACACACATCTCAAGGACTGAAACCACTGGTGGTCAGCACACCACATGTATCGCCTTACACTAGTCCCCAGTGAAGGTGATGCAAATGCAGGACCAACAGGGAAGGTAGTTCCTTACTGGGCTCAAGTAATGGGGAAGTGAAAGTCAACAGTGAATCTAGTTTAAGGACATGGTGGTAGCAAAAAACAGTAAAAAACTGGGAAGAGAAGGCAAGTTCAGTTTTCAACACCTTAGAGCAGTTCAAACTTCACCTTTCAGTATCATGGTAGTTTTTATGTACCTACTTATGTGTCCTTAGGTATAAGTGAGATGAGTGACAGCAATGATAGAAAGAATGAGAAGGAGGGATTACAATTATTTTGTTATTATAAGGTGCTCAGACTACCCATGAAGTGGCATAGTGTTCTTTGAAAGTGGACTTGGATTAGTTGTAAAAGTACATTGCAAATTCTAGGGCAACCACTCAAAAAAGTAAAAAAAAAAAAAAAAAAATAATTAGTGTAACTGATACACTAAGAGAGGACAAAAAATTGAATCCTATAAAATGCTCAATTAAAACTACAAAAAGAGAGGAAGACAAAAATAGGAACAAAGAACCAAGGTCAGCAAGTAGAAAACAGTAACGAGTATGGTAGATATCAACCCAGCTATGTAGTTGAATCTCAGTGGATTAAATATACAAACTAAATGACAGAGATTGTCAGAGGGGATACAAAACACAGGTGACCTAACTATATGTTGTCTATAAGAAGCCTACTTTAAATGAAGACACATAGGGGCGCCTGGGTGGCTCAGTCGGTGAAGCGTCTGCCTCGGCTCAGGTCATGATCCCAGGTCCTGGGATCCGATCTCTGCTCAGCAGGAAGCCTCCCGCTTCTCGCTCCCCCTGCTTGTGCTCGCATTCTCTCTGACAAATAAATAAATATCGTTAAAAGATAAATATAAAGACACACAGAGATTGAAAGTAGGTGGATGGAGGAAAATACACCATGCCAACACTAATCCAGAGAAAGGAGAAGTTGCTCTGTTACTTTCAGAAAAAGCAGACTTTAAAATAAGGAAAAGTTTTCAGGGATAAAACGGAATGCACAACATCCAAACTAGGAGAGTAAGAGAGGAGCCATTAAGTAAATTCAGTCGGTCCAGTCGAGTAGGGGTGGGCAAACTACAGTCCAGGAACGAGATCTGGCCTGCTGCTTGTTTTATATAGCTCACAAGTTAAGAACAGTTTTACACTTTAAGTGGTTGGAAAAGAAGACTACGAATTCATGATGTGTCAGAATTATATGAAATTCTAATTTCAGTATCTACACATGAAATGTTATTGGAACACAGTGAGGCTCATTTGTTCACAACTTGTCTGGGAAAGTTTCGACAGAGCCCATATGGCCCATCCAGCCGAAAATATTCACTATGTGGTCCTTTACGGAAAAAAAAAAATTTTTTTTTTGCCAACTCTTGCAATAGAAAGTGGGCACACAGAAAAATAAAGCAGCAAGAGGTTCAGCATGCTATGGAGTGACGTTAGACATCACCACCATGGTCACAATGACCAATAAATACTTTTGAAGGCTATTTCCAGAAAACCTTCAAATGAAGTGAACATGTCCAATAGGTAGTTGGAAATCCAGAACTGGAGAGATGAGCAAGAACAGGGCACTCCTTGCCTCCGTCACTCTGGGATTCAGCTTTGATCCTGCAGTGCCTCTGAGGGCCCCCCCTTGTGGGGGTAGCCCAGGTTGAGAGGTGGCCTGTGCCCCTGGGTCTGCCATGATGGCCTGGGCTGGGCTGAGGCCCACAGTTCCTGCAAGCTTCAAGGTGTCTGAGCTGTACTTCTCTCTCCAGTTGCAGGGTGCCATTATGGTTGCATCCTGTGTCCAGATGCTAGTAGGATTCTCAGGCCTCATTGGGTTTCTCATGCGCTTCATTGGCCCCTTGACCATCGCTCCGACAATCTCCTTGGTGGCCTTGCCTCTCTTTGATTCTGCAGGCAGTAACGCTGGGGTCCACTGGGGGATTGCTGCCGTGTAAGTACTCCCTGGGAATGGAATGGAAGCTCAGTTCTTTCCGGAAGATCACCCAGTAAGAATAACGTGTTCTGGATATTGGCAAACTCTTGTGGTTTACAGATACCACGACTATTTATTACATGATTAGTCCTCAAAAACAATGAGTTAATCATGGGCAGTATGTAAGGATACTTAGTGTCATGTTTACAAAATATTGATACTGCGGGTCCTCTGCCTGCTAGGTTTTCATTGAGCCAATCTTTGTAGACCTCTGGCACCTGGGAAGGGTGCAAAGGCAGGGCTCCAGCTCTCTCCATAATCTTGTAGTATAGGAGAGAGAGGAGCCTTGGGTCCAAGGAGCTGTGACACCAGGAGACAGTGATAAGAATCATAGAAGGCCATGCATGGTCCAGGGAAGGGGGCCATGACAGCCAACTGGAAGGATCAGGAAGGCTTTAGGGAAAGAAGAGGCCTTAGGCACTTCCACAGAGCCTCAAAGGGACTTGGGGTTGGCACTGGACACACTCATTCATGCCGCTGTGATGGTCGGACCACGAGGACTTGCAGAATGACCTGAGAGAGAAGACAGTCTCTGACTCTGGCCTCACTCTCTCGGTCTGCTGGGATCTGTCCAGCAGCTGACCCACAGAGAGGAATGGTCCCCCTTCCCGGTGTTCCTCTCCAGCCACCAGCAGCTCTGAAAGGGAACAACAACCCACCTTCTCAGGGATGGGGCCTGCCTCCTTGGGGACCCTCCCGGTGTGGCCCTGGCCACCCCCTTCCAGAGATGCATGGTGGCTCAACTTCCTGGCCCCTTGCTCAGGACAGCCCCAGCTAGCCAGCCTGGGCATGGTTTGTTTCTGTTTCAGGACCATCTTCCTCATCGTACTGTTTTCTCAGTACCTGAAAAACGTCGCAGTACCTGTGCCGGTTTGTGGAGGAAAGAAGTGCCACACGTCTAAGTTCTACCTGTTTCAGGTCTTCCCGGTAAGAAGCACTCCCCACGCTTCTGGAAAGAAGCACTTCCCTTCTTAGTGGACTCGCCCGGAGGGTGAGGGTCAGGGTCAGCCTCTTGCACTCCCAGAAGGTCCCCAAGGCAAATACTTCCCTGTGTGCAGGTTCTCTCCTCCCTGACCCCCACCCCTCTGCTGTACAAGGAGGTCAAGGGGAGCCCCGCCATCCACGGGAACACTCCTCTGCTTTTGGTGTAATGCAGTCCCCATTGTTCATGAAGCTTCTCACCCCAGAGCAGAGAACTCTGCCCTAGGTTGCTGCTCTGGGCACCCGTGTGGGACAGCCTTGTCATACGTTCCTGGGGCCATCCCCAGAGCAAGGTTCATGGCTAATTATACAAAATTGATGACCTGGTTGCTCAGATCAAGGTCTTGGTGGCTTGTGGGTAATCTGGACTCATTGCAGTGGGGCTGGTCCCTCCCTTTTCAGACACTGCTCTGCTGGATTTGCATCTCGGTGTGAGATCTGTGTGGCTGCCAACCACACAGTATGTTTTCAGCCCTTAATTCCACTGTGAGCTACATTTCACATTGTAAAAAGATACTTCCACATCTCACTGATCCCTCACTGCCCTGCAGTCTGGTGGTCCTACCATTCTGCGTGCACAAGACTTCCTCGGGGGTGTTGCTAAAAATGCACCTTTCTGGGGCTCTGTCCCCAGGGATTAAATCTCAGTAGAGCTTCAGGCTCTGCAGCACAGTGATTGTCATTCCATTGTACAGACGAGGAAACTGAGGCTCAGAGGGTTTGATCCAAGGTCATGTGACCAGCCAATGGTAGAAAGAGAAACAGACAGTAATCCTTCTGACCCAGGCCGTGCCCGTTTTGCTAGGCCTTTCTGCCTCCATTTGACCCAGGGTTTTCCCACAGTTTGTTTCCTACATTCCTTAAATGCACTAATGATGACACAGATTGCTGTTGGCATCGGAAGGGCCCGTAACCCAGCGTTTCCTCATTTCACAGAGCTTCCCTGACCTCCCTCCCAGGCCCAGCACCTCTGGGAGGTGTTGGCAGGGCCTGGGGCCCTGGGCAGGGTAGTGAAGGGGGCTCCCTCTGCAGGTGCTGCTGGCGCTCTGCCTCTCGTGGCTTCTCTGCTTCGTGCTCACGGTCACCAACGCCCTTCCCACAGCCCCCACGGCCTATGGGCACCTGGCCCGCACTGACACCAAAGGCAATGTGCTGAGCCAGGCTCCTTGGTTTCGCTTCCCTTACCCAGGTAACGAGAAGATAGGGCCCCTTTCTACCAGGGACATGTGTTTTCCAGTACTGTCCGTGGGGTCAAGTGCACTGAATGGAGAGTTGACTAGAGGCAGGGGATGGATCGCCTCCAAAAGATCTGACAAGGAGGAGCAGGCCCTAGGGGGTCCATATGAGACCCCTAAGAGAAGAAGGAGACCTTTGGGTTGTCCTAAGAATCTTCTGGGGATGTTAGACCAAAGGCTCCCATTCCGGGACCTTCCTCTCCTTCCCTTCTCCATGTTACTCAGAACTCGTGGCCTGAGAGCAGCCAGATCGGAGAGGTCTCGACCTTCTAGCCGGAACTTTGGGAGTCTTCCTGGATTAGTTGGATTCTACCCAAGGGAGCCTTAGCCTGAATTAGAACATTTCTGGGAAGATGAGGTCAAGGCCATCCCTTAGCCCACTTCTGGTTGCCTTTCCCAGCACTTTTGGCTCAGGTGTATCAATAACCAGGTGCCAGGGTGGGCTGGCCGGGCCCCATGGACTGTGGAGCTCCTGCCTCCCTGAATAAGAATCTCTGCTTCCAAATGCTTCAGGATCTGCCCAGGAAGGGGCCCCGCTGCTGGCTGTTTTGGTGCACAGTGCCCTCAAGGTCTGGGTGTGTGCTTGCCCTCAGGGAGGAGTGGGTAGGGCAGGAGTCCATGCCAAAGCCTCTGGACAATTGTGGGGTTGAGAGATACACTGCCGGGTCTTGCAAGCTTCCCAAAGACCCCTTCCAGCACAGAAGTTATTTTGGGCGCAGCAACGCATGGTCTTCTGGATTAACATTCCCTCTGCATCGCTCCTGCAGGACAGTGGGGTCTCCCCACCATCAGCCTGGCCGGGGTCTTTGGGATCATTGCAGGGGTAATCTCCTCGATGGTGGAGTCCGTAGGCGATTATTATGCCTGTGCCCGGCTGGTGGGGGCCCCCCCGCCTCCGAGGCACGCTGTCAACCGTGGCATTGGCATCGAGGGTCTCGGCTGTCTGCTGGCGGGGGCCTGGGGGACAGGGAACGGCACCACCTCCTACAGCGAGAACGTCGGGGCGCTGGGCATCACCAGGGTAAGTCCGCCGACAGCAGCTTCAGGCCGGGTACCTGCATCCATCATGCCCCTATGAGTCTCTTTTCAAGCAACTCAGATTGCTTATTTGATTGACCTAAAGCTCAGGCGTCCAACACGGGGCTCAGGGCCTAAAATAAAAATATTGGCAGGGCTGAGTTTCCGTTTGCTTTGAGGCAAGCCTTTTTTCTTGTTCCTTTATGAGGATTACAAACACAACCAAAAAATTTATTTTGACGTGGCAAATCCTTACCGCATGTCTTGTCAGGAGGACATTTAAATAAATAAGCTCTTAGATGGGAAAGAAAAATAAGCAAAGGCAGGATCTGCTACTTTCTTACCACAGCAGTTGCCACTAGAGTGTCTGTGGAAAGATACTTAAAAAAATACTTTTCATTGTGGTTAAAGACACACAACATAAACACTGAGACCTGCGGCGGCCACCAAGTCCTTATTCCCCTTTCTCCCCAGCACCCTCAACCAGCATTCTAGTTGCTGTTTCTATGGTTTCGATGACTCCAGGGACTTCCTAACAGTGTAAGCCTACAGGACTGGTCTTTTTACGACTGGCTTATCTCACTTAGCAGCATGTCTGGGACATGTCCATGGACAGATTGACACCGCATTTCGTTCATGCCTTGTGTTTGGATTTCATTCTAGCTCCTCTCTGTGGCCCTTACTGCCCTTTATGGTAGAGCCTAGCCTTGGTCTTCATCATGTCTGTCTCTGTCCCCCCGCACTCCAGACACACGGATTTTCCTTCCTATCACCTCCCCCGCAGCTTTACTGAGATGTACTTCACTATACTATAATATGGCTTAAGTTTGAGCTGTAAATGTGTTTATTTGATACACTCCTGATTTGCCACGGGATGACCATGAGCTAACACTCCCATCGTGTTACATAATTATAATTTCTTTTTTTGTGGTGAGAACACTTAAGATCTGTCCTCTTAGCAACTTTCAAATGTGTGATTGGGAGGCCTGGTTAACTGTAATCACAATATTGTACATGTAGATCCCCAGAACTTACTCATCTTTTAACAGAAAGGTTGTACTCTTTAACGAACATCTCCCCATTATCTGTACCCTGAGCACCCTGGTAACCACCACTCTACTCTATTTCTGTGCATTTAGCTTATTTACTTATTTATTTATTTATTAAATATTTTATTTATTTATTTGACACAGAGAGAGAGATCACAAGTAGGCAGAGAGGCAAGCAGAGAGAGAGGGGGAAGCAGGCTCCCCGCTGAGCAGAGAGCCTGATATGTGGCTCAATCCCAGGACCCTGAGATCATGACCTGAGCTGAAGGCAGAGGCTTTAACCCACTGAGCCACCCAGGCATCCTGCTTATTTATTTTTTTACTTATTCTATTCGTTCGTTCATTTGTTCATTTATTCATCCATCAATTAATTAATTTAATGAGAGAGAATCTTTTTTTAAATAATTTTTTATTTTTTATAAACATATATTTTTATCCCCCGGGGTACAGGTATGTGAATCACCAGGTTTACACACTTCACAGCACTTACCATAGCACATACCCTCCCCAATGTCCATAACCCCAACCCCCTTCCCCCAATCCCCCTCCCCCCAGCAACCCTCAGTTTGTTTTGTGAGATTAAGAGTCACTTATGGTTTGTCTCCTTCCCGATCCCATCTTGTTTGATTTATTCTTGAGAGAGAGAATCTTAAGGAGACTCCATGCCCAGCATGGAGCCCAAGGCGGGGGTGGGAGGGATTCGATCTCAAACCCTGAGATCATGACCTGAGCTGAAATCAAGAGTTGAACCCTTACCCAACTGAGCCATCTAGGCACTCTGATTTTAGCTTTTTTAGATTCCACATAGGAATGGTATCGTAAGATATTTGTCTTTCTTTGACATATTTCACCTAGCATAATGCCTTCAAGGTCTGTCCATGTTGCTGCAAATGGAAAGATCTCAGTGTTTACGACTGATTAACATTGCACATACACGCCACATTTCTTTCTCCACTCATCCATCATTTAGGTTGTTTTCATTACCTTGGCTCTTGTCAATCATGCTGCAATGAACATGGGCTGCAGATATCTTTTCAAGTTAATGTTTTGGTTTCTTGACATAAAGACTCACAAGAGGAATTGCTGGGTCACCTGGTGATTCTATTTTTAATTTTTTGAGGAAAAGCCATGCTGTTTTCCATTGTGACTTTGCCAACTTACATTCCCATCAATAGCACACAAAGGTTCCCTTTTCTGCACATCTCTACCAACACTTGTTATTAACTGAATTTAACAGATGTGAGGTGATATTTCATTGTGGTTTTGATTTGCATTTCCCTGATGATGAGGGATGTTGAGCATCTTTTCATGGATCTGTTGGCCATCTGGGAGTCTTCTTGGGAGAAATGTCTATTCAGTGTCTCTATTTTAAAAATCATTACTGCTGTATTATTGAGGCATACAAATTCTTTATACATTTTGGATATTAATCCCTGATCAGGTTGCCGGTTTACAAATATTTTATCCCATCCTGCAGGATGCCTTTCTATTTTGTTAGATGTTGCCTTTGCTGAGCAGAAGCTTTTTAGTTTGATGGAGTCCCATTTGTTTACATTCGCTTTTGTTGCTTATACTTTTGGTGTCAAACCCCCCAAAATGCCAATACCAATTTCAAGGGGATTTCCCCCTATATCTTCTTCTAGGATTTTCATAGTTTCAGATCTCACATTTAAGTCTTTAATACATGTTGAGTTAAATTTTTTGAGTGGTGCAAGGTAGAGGTCTAATTTCATCCTTCTGTATGTGGTTTTCTGGGTTTCCCAACCCCATTTATTTATTTTTTTTAATTTTTTTAAAAGATTTTATTTATTAATTTGACAGAGAGAAATTACAAGTAGATGGAGAGGCAGGCAGAGAGAGAGAGAGATAGGGAAGCAGGCTCCCTGCTGAGCAGAGCCCGACGCGGGACTCGATCCCAGGACCCTGAGATCATGACCTGAGCCGAAGGCAGCGGCTTAACCCACTGAGCCACCCAGGCGCCCCCCAACCCCATTTATTGATGAGACTATCATCTCCCCCACTGAATATGCTTGGCTTTCTTGCCAAATATTAGCCGACCATATATGCATGGTTTTACTTTGGGGCTCTGAATTCAGTTCTGTTGGTCTACATGTCTATTTTGTCAGGACCATACCATTTTAATTACTACAGCTTGGTAGTATCATTTGAAATCAGGCAATGTGATGCCTCCAGCTTTATTCTTCTTTCTCAGGATTGCTTTAGCTATTCAGGGTCTTTTGTATCTACAGACAAATTTTAGGATTTTTTTTTCTATCTCTCTGAAAAATGCCATTGGGTTTGTGTTAGGGACTGCACTGAATCTATAGACAGCTTTAGGTAGTATGAACATTTTGACTTTAAATCTTATCCATGGACCCATGATATCTTTCCATTTGTTTGTGTCTTCTTTGATTTCTTTCATCAGTATCTTACAGTTTTTAGCACACAGATCTGTCATTTCCTTGGTTAAATTCATTCTTAAGTATTTGATTGTTTTTGATGCTATTGTGACCAGATTATTTTAATTTTCAGATATTTTATTGTTAGTTTATAGAAATGCAACTGGTATGTTGATTTTTGCATTCTGTGACTTTACTGGTTCATTGACTGGGCCTTATGGTTTCTTGGTTGAGTCTAGGATTTTCTCTATATCAGATCATATCATCTCTGCTGTTATTTATGTATTGAGGTACGTTCCTTCTATACCCAATTTGTTGAGAGTTTTTGTTACAAAAAGATTTATTTAGTCTTTTTCTGCTTCTATGAGATGATTGTACAGTTTTTATCTTTCATTTTGCTTATGTGGTGTATCCCATTTATTGTATATGCCTGTTGAAACATCCTTGCATCCCAAGGCTAAATCCCACTTGATCACAGTGTGTGGTCCTTCTAATATGTTGTTGAATTTGCTTTCCTAATTTTTAAAAAAGATTTTATTTATTTGAGAGAGAGAGAGCTAGAGAGAGAGAACATGCACACATAGAAGGAGAGGGAGAAGCAGGCTCCCCCTTTGAACAAGGAGGCCAACACGGGGCTCGATCCCAGGACCCCGAGATCATGACCTGAGCCGAAGGCAGATGTTTAAACCACTGAGCCACCCAGGTGTCCCCAAATGCCCCCACCTTTTTTTTTTTTTTTTACCTTCTCCAATGTCCATAACTCCACGACCCTCTCCCTACCCCCTTGCCCCCGGCAACGCTCAGTTTGTTTTGTGAGATTAAGAGTCTCTTATGGTTTGTCTCCCTCCCGATCCCATCTTGTTTCATTTATTCTTTTCCTACCCCCAAGCCCCCCATGTCGCCTCTCAACTTCCTCATTTCAGGGAGATCATATGATAATTGTCTTTCTCTGATTGACTGATTTTGATAAGCATAATACCCTCTAGTTCCATCTATGTCATCACAAATGGCAAGATTTCATTTCTTTTGATGGCTGCATAGTATTCCATTGTGTATATATACCACATCTTCTTGATCCATTCATCTGTTGATGGACATCAAGGTTCTTTCCATAGTTTGGCTATTGTGGACATTGCTGCCATAAACATTCGGGTTCGTGTATCCCTTCAGATCACTACATTTATATCTTTAGGGTAAATACCTAGTAGTGCAATTGCTGTGTCGTAGGGTAGCTCTATTTTCACCTTTTGAGGAACCTCCATGCTGTTTTCCAGAGTGGTTGCAGCAGCTTGCATTCCCACCAACAGTGTAGGAGGGTTCCCCTTTCTCCATATCCTTGCCAGCATCTGTCATTTCCTGACTTGTGAATTTTAGCCATTCTGACTGATGTGAGGTGGTATCTCATTGTAGTTTTGACCCAAATGCCCATTCTTAAGCCCTGCACCACTGCCTCCAAGAGAGGCCTTTTGCCTCACTGGAAAGTCTTCCTGGGGAAGGAGCATTTGAGTCAGGACTTCAAGGCAGGGAGAGAGCAGTGAGTGAAGAGATGAGGCTAGATGCTGGGACACGAGGTCACACCCTCATCCTTTCCAAGCCCGTGTGGGGCCAAGGGGGGGCTGCATATTGGGATCATGTCACCTAGAGTATTGTTTGCAGAGCAGGGGCGAGGCCCAGCTGGTACTGAGCTCCCCTCTTGTCGTCCTGAGCCCTGCAGGTGGGGAGCAGAATGGTGATGGTCGCTGCCGGCTGCTTGCTGCTGGTGATGGGCGTATTCGGGAAGATAGGGGCTGCCTTTGCCACCATCCCGACCCCAGTGATCGGAGGCATGTTCCTGGTGATGTTCGGGGTCATCACTGCTGTGGGGATCTCCAATCTTCAGGTGAGGCTTGGCGGTCTGAGAAGAGCAGCTGGTGCATCTCTTGAAAGGGGGCAGGGCTGGGGCCGGGGAAGGTCCTTGGTCCCAGACACTACAGTGGTTTCCTAATAGAAGAAAGAAACAGCCAGAAGCATCCAGGCTTCTGAAAAACAGAAACTGCCTCGGTTTGCATTGGGTTGTCCGGACCACTCAGCTCCCAGGGCCACGTGGGAATCCGTGCCTGGTTTGCCCCCTGGGTGTGGTGCTGCGTCCGGCCTCGCTCTCCCACCTCTGATGGCAGCGGGTGGGGAGGGGACCCTGGTGCGGGGAGTTAGAGTGCCGGGCAGTACAGGAGCTGATGGCTCGGGCTGCTGTGGGGCCTCTCTCCTGCAGTATGTGGACATGAACTCATCCAGGAACCTCTTTATCTTTGGCTTCTCCATCTACTGTGGGCTCGCCATTCCCAGCTGGGTGAACAACAATGCTGAGAAGCTCCAGACAGGTGAGTCTCTGTGTTCTGAACTGTGACCGCCCCAGGGGCAAGGCCAGTGGGGACCTTGGTCCCTGGGAATCCCTGTTTCTTTTGTCTTCACTCCAGGGATTCTCCAACTGGACCAGGTCATCCAGGTGCTGCTGACCACGGGCATGTTTGTTGGTGGATTTCTGGGCTTTTTCCTGGACAACACCATCCCCGGTAGGGCTCGCCTTTGCTCTGTAGGCTGGTGGTGTGGATAGACCAGCATCATCTGGCCGGCCCTCATGGCTTCTTGGACCCTTAGTACCATGTCAGGCTGAACATAGCATATCCTGAGCAGGCCCTGGGTCTGGGTGGGAGGTATAGGTCCGTATTAGCTTTCTAGGGCTGCTGTAACAAAGCAGCCCAGACTGGTGTAAACAGCCAAAGTGGATTTCCTCATAGTCTGGAAGCTAAAAGACGGAGATCAAGGTGCTGGCAGAGTTGGTTTCTCCCAAAGCCTCTCTCCTTGGCTCACAGATGGCCACCTTCTTGCTGTGACCTCACATGGCCTTTCCTCTGGCGGGTGCCTCCCTGGTGTCTCTCTGTGTGTCCTGAGCTCTTTCTATAAGGACAACAGTCATATTAGATTAGGGTCCCCCCCGAAGGCCTCATCTTTAACGGAATTACCTCTTTAAAGGTCCTATCTCCAAATATATTCATGTTCTGAGACAGTGGGGTTAAGGCTTCAACTTATGATTTCGGGGCGGGGAACCACAATCAAAGCCCTAAGGTGAGAAACACACCAGAAGCAGAAAGAAAAACAGCTAAGAGCCCAAAGTCTAGTTGGTGAGGGAGAGAACACGTGCATTCTTCTCTTCCCTTCCTCTCTTTCTTCCTTTCCTTCTAAAAAACCCCCTGAACACTACTGTGTTCCAGGCTGTGTCCTGAGAATACAAACAGCAGAAAGACATGCCTCCCACCTTCCAGAAACCCATGGGCTGACAGGGGAGGAAGACAAGAGAACAGACAATGAGAATAGAGGGTAATATGTGAGGCGAGGAGCAGTCCGAGGGTCGGGTGCTGAGGACGTTGCAGTGAGGAGTGCAGGCCGCCCTCGTGGATGGCTTTCAGTGCTCTCTTCTAGAACCTCCCCACCCTCTTCGTGGTGCTCTCTTTTCCACATTTGTTCTCTCCACGTGTAAAGTGCACCTGCATTCTAGAAACAAAGCGTGGAAAGACCCGCCCTTTGACGGTGGGGCAAGGATGGTGCTCGTAGAAGATTGTTCCCTCCCGCAGCGGGAGCTCAGGGAACGCCCCTGCGATGGGACTCTGGATGGACCAGGAAGAGAAGGTGCTGTTGGCTCGGGGAGGGCGCAGAGCAGAGACCCCACGAGTGCCTGCAGGGGGCGCCAGAGGCCTCCCCAGCCCGGTGGTGCTGGGTCAGTGCCCAGGGCTGACTGCTCTGCTGTCTCCCATTAGGAAGCCTGGAGGAGAGAGGCCTCCTGGTGTGGAATCAGATGCAGGAGGACTCCGAGGAGACTGCAAAGGCCTTGGAGGTGTACCGCCTGCCCTGCGGGATCGGCACCAAGGTCTGCACGTCCTCCTGCACCCAGTACCTCCCCTTCTGGCCCAGGCTGGGAGCCGGGAGCCGGGAGCGGGGCCGGAACCTGCTGGCCCGCCTCTTCCAGGACCCCTCTGGAGCGCGCGGGAAGGGCGCCTCTGAAACCAAGCTGTGACAAGAATGTCCTCACGCCTGTCCCAACGTGCTCTTCACCCCCCTCCCCAACCTCAGGAGCTCATCTGCATGGCGAGGAGGGGTGGGCACCCTGCCACGCAGGGCAGCCAGATGAGTACTGATTACGGCCATGAGGAGGGTGCTGCTTTGATACACTTGGACGCCACAGCCTTCCACGTGCTCCAGCGAAAACCAGGCCCTCACCTCCAGCGTCAGCATGTGTGACCCAGGGTTCGCCCAGATGCGCTGGGCCCACACGTTCTCGGTCATACTTTGATGCCTTGGGACCAAGAGGCCTAGGGTGGCAGAGGGGACGGAGGTGGGGCTGTCTGCTGGAAGGCACCAGGAACAGTTGTCTTCGAGCCCCTCTTGTCCTCCCCTCCCTGGCACCTGCCCCTGGAGTCTGGCGCCTCAGGAGAGATGAGGAGGACCCCCTGTTCCCCCAGCGCCTGCTCTGATCTCCTGGTGCTCCAGGCCGCCCCTGGCTCAAGCTGTTTGTGATGGAAGGTTCTTAACGTGCACGTTCTTGGAATCGAGTGCCCGGACTCTGGCTTAGGCTTTGCCCGCTCGTGCAGGCTGCCAAGGAATCAGAACCCACTCCACCAAATGGCCTCCCTCAAGAGTGCAGCATGAACTCCTGCCTGAGTTTCCAGCTGTCTGGTCTGCCCTGCAAATTTCAGATTTGCTGTCTCCACCATTAATACTTAAACTGGTACCTACCCCCGTACCCTTACCTGTCCTCTGGGGTCTGTTTCTCTGACAGATAGGTGCTGACTCATACGGGACGATATCATCAGTCAAGACACAGGAAGATACCTTTGTAGGAAGAGGCCTCGGTGGGGAGGACGGCAGGGCAAGGCCTATCGGAGGGGATGTTAAAGCGACACAGACGTCCTGGCTGCACCACAGCCAGTGATCCCTGCGGGTGGGGAGCAGAGGGCTGTTGGATCTGAAGAGTGGAGGCAGGGACACTCCTAGCACATGGCCACGGGGAGAAAGGACACAGCATTCCCCTGAGGTCTGCCCTGGCCAGGGTCCGCTGCCACACAATGCTCCAGGACTGAGGGCTGCACCGGAGTGGGTGGGGGCCACTTGGAACTGGCACGTGTTCCTTGAGGACCTACTCTGTGCAGGCACCTCTGTAAAGGCTGATTTCTCCTTTCCCACATACTGGATTGTCCTTGACCTTGTCCTTGGGGGCCTGGATGGGGGTAGGTGTGAGTGCTCCTCTCCCCTTCCTTCCCAGCACCCGTGTGGGCGACCCCGGGGGTAAAGGCCTGCCCGCGCCTCCTTTGGGTTGTTCATCAACAGTGGTGTGCTGCCTACAGTCCTTGCAGAGTGCCATGCGAGTCCTTGGGAGTGCGCTGCTGACAGGACGGAGGGGAGGCGTGAGCCCCGGGGCTTAGGGCAGGCAGACGGTGCTCAGGCCCTAACGCATAACCCACACGCCGGTTCTTCCAGAGGAGATGGAACAGCCGAAGTATTCAAGAGGCCTTCAGGGCACGGGAGCCTCTGTCACAACGACGGGAAACTTGAAAAAGCCAGGGAAGCCGTTCTCTGCACGGCCAGCGGGTTAGTCTGGGTTCTCCAGAGAAAGAGAGCCCTGGGGATGTGGGACGTGGGTGTGTGTGCACGCACACACATCCACACACGACATGCACGCGCGTACACACATACACAGGGAGAGAGAGGTGTTCAGGAACGGGCTGTCCTGACAATGCAAGCTGGAATGTCCATCATCAGCAGGAGAGTTGCTGCTCGGGTCTGAAGGCGCTTCCCTCCCCCTCATGGGAGGCCAGTCTCCCGTTCGATTGGATCCTCCAGCTGACTGGATGAGGTCAACCCATTTCAGGGAGGCTAATGGCTCCACATTTATTCAAAGTCTGCCGGTTCAGATGTTTATCTCACCTCACTACACCATCCTAGAAACATCGAGAATCATGTGTGACCAAGTATGTGGGTGGCCTGGTCAAGCTGACACATAGACTCTACTGTCCCATGCAGTGTGCGCGCCCGGGAACCTTGCCAGAAAGCACTCAGAACCCGGCAGGAGCGGGCTTGAGCTTCATTTAGGTACCAGAAGAGGCAGATGAAGCTCGTTCTACCCTGATGTCCTATAGCTCCTATAGCACAGGCACGGTCAGCACACTTCCTGGGCTGCCACAGCATGCATGATGAGCCAGGGGCCTCCAGAACTCTCTAGAACCCACCAGAACTATGCTCCAAACCCAACCTTTGCCAAAAGTACCTGGTGTCATGGTACCTCTGGGGACAAACCCTGCCTGTCCTTTCTTGAAAGGCCCATGGACTTCAGCCAGGCTGCACCAGGTCCCCCTCAGTGGGAGCAAAGGAAAAGCAGGTGTTTACCTCGCAGCGGGCCAGGTGACCTGACGCCAAACAACTCTGAAAGACTGACACAGAGCCACACTACTTTTAAAGCCTTTATAATACAGAACCTCAAACCAACAAAATGCTCTGGGACATTCTGCAATATTCCGGAAGGGGGAGGTGGGTACAGCCTTGGCTGCCGGCATTAATACTTGGAAACTGCCCACCGCCTTCACCCCGTCCTGTCCCAGCCATTCCGTGTCACAGATCTTCATCGTCAAATGTCTCCAGGCACCTCAGCATTACCAGCTCATCGTCAATGGGCTGGTCTGGTTCCTGCAAAACATAGGGTGGCAGAGGATCAGCGTGTAGTTAAGGAACCCAGGCCCCAGGCATGTGGGACAGCCCCGGCATCTTCCGCAGAGTCTACCCCGTCTCTGGCTGCACCTTCTTCTCCAGCTTCCGGCCAGGAAGTAAGGGCTCTGGGCAGTGGGGCGGGGGGGGGGTGTGTGTGTGTGTGTCCCATTTCCGTTTCATGCAACTGCCACATTCTATGATCTTCAGAAAGGGTTTTCCTGGACACAACGGAACTGGATTCTTTTCCATACCGAACACTTCCAGAATCCCATAAGACAGAAGGGAGACCTCTCCAAGCTTTACCCAAATGCTCCTCGGTGGAGGACAGCGAATTACACCAGGGTGCCCGCCAAGGGGATACCACACAGCTGTTTGAAATAATAGGAATGAGATTGTTCTCTGGGGGATATACTATTTAAAAAGAAAAGAGGGGGCATCTGGGTGGCTCAGTCACTTGTGTCTGACTCTTGGGTTCAACTCAGGTCACGATCTCAGGATCGTGGGATCGAGGTCCCCCCACCCCCCTTTTCAGGACCTGTGCTCAGCGGGAGATCTGCCTGAGATTCTCTTTCCCTCCTGCTTGTGTCCTTTCTCTCAAACCTTTAAAAAAAAAAGCTAGTACAACATAACGAGTAGTGTAGGTTCTCATTTGTATTTGAAGGATTATATAAACCTCTGCAGGTTATCTCTGGGTGGTTGTCCCGAAACTAGTAATGGTGATCGCTTTGGGGAAGTGAATGGGCAGTCAGGAGGGGATGCTGGTCGGAGAGAAACTGAGTTTTCTTTGTATTTCTTTTGGTAACTTTAAAGTTTTAAAGTAGGTATGTGGGTTAACTACTAATTGTTTAAGAAGTAGCTCTACGTTATTTAATTCCCTTTATAATGATCTTCCACTGACTTCTCTGACCCCCCCATCACCTCTTCCCCTAAAAGGGTGTTCCTGGGTTTAGCTCTTCCTGTATTTCCCCATCTTGGCAGAAAATGATCCCTATAGTTTGTCATAGGTTGGTCCCCTGGGGCCCTGGGAAGCGTCCCGAAACCCAGTCAACCATCCCATGAATGTGGGACCCGGTACCGGGGGTGACCAATGGCCAGGTTGGCAGCAGGGGGTCTCTGGGAAAATCACATGGGCCCCCTCATTCAGGGTGAAGACCAGAGCAAAGCTTGAGAAAAAGCAGAGTGGAGCGCAGGGGGCACCAGGAGGCCAAGAGTCCCAGGAGGGACGGCCCGTGAGTCTCTGTCACACTGACTGCTTGAATGTTGTTCAGAATGGTCCAGTTCTCTAAGTCCCCGAAAATGGTGTCTGAGGCATTTTTAAGCTACAGGGTTGGGAAAGCAAGAGGCTGAGAGAGGTGCCTGCTGGTACTGGGTGCTGAGATGTGTTGAATCGTATCCTTCCTACCCTGATTCATGCCCACCTGGAACCTTCTTCGGAAACAGGGGCTTTACAGGTATAATTAGCTAAGGACTGCAAAATGAGCTCCTCCTGGGTTTAGGGTGGGCCCCTCATCCAAAAGACCGGTGTCTTAGAAGAAGATGAGAGGGCTAGAGAGACTCCCAGAAGGCCTTGTGAAGACAGGAGGCCCTGGTGGGAGGGATTCAGCTGTGAGCTGAGGCCTGCAGAGGACGGCCGGGAGCCCCCGGGGCTAGGAAGAGGCAAGGAGAGACCTTTCCTCGAGCCTTCAGAGGTGCCAGCACCTTCATTTGGCCTCTAGCCTCCAGGACTGTGAGAGAAGCGTTTTTTGTTGTTTTAAGCTACTGTGTTTGGTCATTTGTTACAGCGGTCCTAGGTACTGTCCAGGAGCTGGTTAAGGTTTCATCCAATGACCTCGTGATGCTGATGGGGGAGAGGGTGGGGAAGAGAATGAGATTTTCTTCACAGCACCGCATAGCTGAGGCCAGGGGCCTCCCGCACCAGAGCCACCCGGACAGCTTGTTCAAAATACAGATTCCTGGGGCCCCGCCTTGCAACAGTGAACGAGAGTCTGGGGTGCTGGGGCTTCAGGAATCTGCGTTTCCAGTTAGCTCTCAGGACGACTGAAGTTCGAGCATTTTACTTTATTCGGATACTCCAATCCTGTTTGAGCTTGCTTTTCTACTATATTCAGGGAAAGGAAGCAGGGAAAGCAAAGACTGTCCTGTTACTCTGTTCCACAGGCCTCGGGAAGGTGGACTGACATCCCTGTGTCCGGATGGCCAGGGAAGGACCAGACGGCCAGCCAAGGGCTGATGGGAGGTGGGGAGCAGCCAGAGGGCGGCCCTGGGCTCCAAGTGGAGTCGAAGTGGACCTGGCAGAGGGAAGCGAAGGATTCGTGGGAAAGGCCCAAATTATACTTTGGTCTGTTGGAAAGCTGCCCCAATTACTTTTAGACAAACCTTGCCATTATTACTGCTTTACCTTTTTAAAGAAACCGCTGTATCTTTGCTGAATTAGTAGAGAAAAATCCTTGGCTATGAATCTGAAAGGGTCTGTCCCCTTCAGGCATAACTCTCCTTCCCCCATGGAAGTTTCTGGGATGTCCCTTGTAATCAAGACACAACCAGCTTTGGGGAAGTGGAAATTAATACCCTTCAAACGCGGAGGGCAAATATTAACTCAGGGTCTCAGAAGACGACAGGACAGCGTAGCCTCTTGGAAACGAGTCACACAATGTTGACAAATGCCTGCGAAGAGTCAGGTCCCTGGGATCTGATCGACACTTCCGGGGACCCCCTGTCTCAGTCCTGCCCTGGAGACCATCTGTGTGCCTCTTCCCTCAGTTTCCCTGGATGTCGCCCATCCCCCAGGATGTGTCAGGCGGATGCCCACCATCCACGGGACAGGCCGAGAGAACAAAGGGACGTCTGCCCCCAGGGTGAGGTGAGGGGAGGTGTGAGGTGAGGTCCCGCTGGTGGGGAGGCCTCAAGGGTCCTTCCCGCCATCCTAAGGGAGGTGAGACGAGGTCTCCTCGCGCTCTGCTCCGTCCTACCTGTTTTAACTGAGGGTTAATACAGCAAAGGCCTTTAAAAAAATCGATGATCTGCATGTAGAGCTGAAACTTCTCCTCCGGATATTCTGGGATGTGGCTGGCAAACACCGAACTGACGACAGAAAGGGGAAGAGACAGCAATCCTCAGAACCCTCCTCTTTGGCCTCTGCTGGCCCCCCCTAAAATTCCTGGATTACAGCGTGAACCAGGCACTCGTAAACACCCCGTAAACAGCTTCCGTGTCACGTTTGGAACCCACGGGAAAAGGGAGACCCTGGGGAGACTGGCTCCTATGCCCTAATTTAGTGTTCTGGGCTGTGGCCTGTGGAAGAAGGAGCAAAATGGCCTCTCTCCCTCAGAGTCCCCCTCAGAGATCCACGCCCCGCGGTCCTGGTCCCTGTGGCTTCCCGGAGAGCTCAGGTGACACAGGCCACACTGGAGCTCAGTCCCCTGAGATGTCCCCCTTCCATGGGGGGGCAAGCCCCGATGATGCAGGGAGGTGGCCTGTGTGTCAGGCTCCTTCCCCCGGCCTTCCTGGGACCGGGGAGCAGCCCCACGACGTCAGGAGCCTGAAGTGCTGGGACAGCCTACATGTTGACCTCACATTCTCTCAGAAGCGGGTCCCACTAGCCACACAGAAACCCTCTGGCACCAATCCCTGCCTTCTCCAGGGATAGCAGAAAACATTTTCCAGTAGGCCGTTTCCATGTTCCATCAGCAGGGCAAGGAATTCCAGATCCTGCTTGGCAAGTACACTCTGGCCACTTCTTACCAAAGTTCTCACGGCTGGAGCCTGGCTCCGAAATAGGAAAGTCCACCTCCAGCCCATTTCAGCAAAACCAGACCCCACACACAGCTGACGGGAGCGGGAGTCACTCCCTAAAATCACTTTGGAGGGTTTGGGGGAGTCTGTTGAGGCCGGATGGAGCTGGCTACTTGTGGGGAGACAGGCTGAGGTCCGGTGCCCCCCCACCGCCCCCCGGGCAGCCAGGTGACCAGGGGCTGCGTGGCTTCGGAGGAGAGTGGGGTTAGTCATTGGAATATGAGGACAGGAATGTCTCCTCACTCCCAAAGCAGGAAAACAAAATGTTCAGGCCTTTTTCAGCCTTCTTAAGGGTCTGTGCCTGCAGGCTCTAAGCCCGCAGCTTTTCAAATGGCCGGGGAATTTCAGTGCTAAACCAGCCCGGTCTTGCCTCTCCCCATATCCCTCTTTGTGTCTCTCACTCCACGGGATCAGCTCTCCCTTGCTCCCTTCTTTCCACCTCCGTCCCCAGCAGCCCCTGCAAAGCAGCTTCCCCCTGCACGGCTCAGAGAAGCCCTCCGCTCAGGGCGCAGGCCCTGTTCTGTGTTGGCCCAGGCTCTCCATGTCCCAGAGCCCCTGCCCAGCTCTCAGAGCAGATGCTGTGGCAACGCCCACGGCCCCCTCCCTCTGGGCAGATGGAGCATGGAGACAACCCACAGCCCATAACCCGCTGCGTCTCCATGCTGGGCCAGGAGGGGAGAGTCTCCTATTCGCAAAAGCCCCACACTGAGTCCCCCCCACAGACAGCCGCACAGTCCTAGGCCCAGCCCGCTTTGAACCACAGACAAAGTGGATCTCTGAGAACTTCATGGAATTCTGCACCCCTCTGCGGGCAGCAGGGGAGCAGCTCCTAAACACCCCAGCTGCCCCCTCCCCAGATTGTGTCCTACCCCCTTCCTCACCTAGAGCTGGAGGTACTCGGAGCCTCGTTTTTGTCCAGGAAACTGGCCACATCGAAAGCATCTTCAAAGAGTATCTGGAGGAAGGCACAGAACATGGTCAGAACTGCAGACCAGCGTTTGCTCTGGGCTGCTGGCAGCGATGAGGAGAAAGGCTCTGTCCTTCACCCTCGTTCCCAAAGGGTGGGTGGAAGCTGGGGCCCAAATGCAGGGTCGCTGTCTGGTGACCTTCCCAGGCAGTACCTAGTGAGCTCTTGTCTGCCCAGAACAAACCAAGACCCCAGAGGTGGTTACAAGGGATGGGGAAGCCCCCGGGGACTGTGGTCTCTCTTCCTTCTTCCTTCCTTTTCTCTTTTCTTTTCCTTTCTTTTTTCTTCTCTTTTCCTTCCTTCCTTCCTTCCTTCCTTCCTTCCTTCCTTTCTTTTCTTCTTTCTTATTTTTTTAGCGAGAAAGTGTGCAAGCAGTGTAGGAGGGGCAGAGGGAGAGGGAGAGAATCCCAAGCAGGCTCCATGAAGTGAGGAGCCCAAAGCAGGGCTTGATCTCATGGCCCTGAGATCATGATCTGAGCCAAAATCAAGAGTCAGTCACTTAATGGACTGAGCCCCCCAGGCACCCTTAAATCTCTTTTTTTTCTAGAAGGTGGGAGCTCAGGCATTCAATGCAACAGCCAGAGCTTCCGTGTACACCAGAAGAGGGCTCATCTACACCTCCCAAGATGCAGAGGCTCTTGGCGCCCAGGATCCGCAAGCTAGCAGTCTCGTGCCAGGACAGCGGGATAAGAGGTTGGTGGTTTGGGGTTGGGCTGCAAGAGAGCCAGCTCCCAGTCCTGCCGCTCACTAAGCTGTGTGACCTCGGGCAAGTGACCTCGTTTCTCAAATCCTTCTCCTATACAAAGGGAATCATAACAGAACCTACCCATAGGGATGTTGCAGGAATTAAATAGATGAGTTACGTGAAACACCGGGCACATAATAATGCCCAATTTGTTGGCTATTATTGAATATTACCAGCTTTATAAAAGAGACGCATGTTTATTGGGCAATTTTGGAAAATAGAAACAGATAATATCACTGAGAAACCATCCCAGCCAGACAGGTCCATTGCTGACACACTGACCTATTTTCCTCTGGTCATTTCCTGAGGCATATTATAGCCTGTATTTCCAATTTTGCAATCTTGTTATTTAGATGGTTTTTCAGTCCTGCTTGGCTTTAATTCTTGAAGACTATTAAATATTCCACAGGAATGTGATATACATTTAGGGAATATGCAAGATTTAGCAAATAAATATGCAGGGTGCTGAGTTAAATTTGAATTTTTAGTTAAAGAATGAATCATTTTTTAGCATGAGAATGGGCCCAGTATTGCATGGGAGGTTCTTACATCCAGACTCTCACTGGGCACACCTCACTGTGTCACCCTGTTTCTGAGCACAACCATCCGGAGAAGAGGAGAGGGAGCTC
Source organism: Mustela nigripes (assembly GCF_022355385.1). NCBI lineage: Eukaryota > Metazoa > Chordata > Mammalia > Carnivora > Mustelidae > Mustela > Mustela nigripes. The sequence goes on from NC_081560.1 coordinate 17,577,330, forward strand.
TCTGGCCCCAAGTTGGCAGGTTCGGCAGGTTCTGGCAGGTTCCACAAGGTCTCTCCTGTCCCCTTATCTGGGACACACTGCTCTTTCTCTGGAAGTCTTGTGTCTGTCCTTCTTGTCTTCTCACAATTTGCTTCCCCTGAACTGAATCCCCTGGGACTCGGGCCATGTAGGTGGCCCTTCTTCTGATCTTCTGGACATTTCATGGTGTCCTTCTTTTTAATATCACTTTGTTCATCTTGAAGAGGATCTGGAAAGAGGCCACTGAAAGGACCAGTCCAGAAGCTCATCCATCCAATGTGTGTGCTTCCCCAGCAGGTCTGAGGCTGGGTCCTGGGCCCTAAATTCTTGCCTTAGCCAATCAACCACTGAAGTTCTGGGCCACCATCCTCACCTGTGCACTGCCCTCTTGCCACTAGCCTGGGAGGGGCACTGCCAGGCTCCGTGGTCGTCCCGGAGCGCCCAGCACACTTATGGGGCCATGCTTCTCAGAGCCTCCCGGCACAGCTGTCCCTGCACACAGGGGCCCGCCCCAGACACCACCGTCCTGCTGTACGACCTCTCTAGATGGACCAGGAGCTACAGAGGTTTCACTGCAACTGATCTGGAAGCCAACGTGGGAGTAGCTGTGTCTCTGTCCCTGCCCTGCGCAGAACCACACTCTGTCCTGCTTACCTTGTCACTCAACCCTGGCTTGGCCCAAGCTTGGGGATGGTGGTGTGGCAGAACTCTGATCCGGGCGCAGCCGAGGGACTGCTGCCAGCTTTCCCCAACAGCAGGAGAATGGGAGCCCTCAGCCATTCCCGAAAAAGGTAAGAGAAGCTGCTTCCATGATTTGGGGACATGAGACGGTGGCTTGGGTCAGCTCTTTCTTGAGGAAAAGTTCGTGCTGCAAAGGCGCAAACACAGTCAGGTTCCAGTGGGACAGACTTGTCCGCACATTTGGCAGATGCTTTCCTTTTGCTTTGTGTGAGCCTCTGGGAAAAGGCACGTCAGGGTACAAAGACATCCAGGCTGGCTGACATGGGCGGGGGGTATGCGGTCCTTAGCTGTTGCTTTCCTGGCCCTGCTTGGACTGGAGGAGAGCTTAGGTTCTCTCCTGGTAGACCCCACAATAGTGGACAAACAGATGAGAAACCACAGTCCCCGGAGGGACGGCTGGGGAAGGGGAGCAGAAGTGGATGACTGCTTCTTGTCTGAACAGGGATTTCCTTCCAGCGATGCCCTTGTCCACTGGTCACCGGGGCTGCCTGTTTAAAATGCAGGCTCTGAGCTGCCCCCTCAGGAACTCTGATTCAGTGGGTGTGAGGTATTAGCCAGATACCTGCCTCTTTACTAAACTCCATTTAAGAAGCATCAGGGGAGACGGTGAAGGTTGACCATACACAGGTGACCAAAGGGTACAAAGATTTGAGAAATTCTGTGGTGAAGGAGATCTAGGAGCTGGGCCTCCTGGATAAGTCACCCCACTCGTTAGGCTTCATCTGTCAACCAGCAGCAGTGGACTGGGTGACTGGCATTCTGTTGTTCTCCAGGCCCAGGGCCCTGAGGGCTGGGAAAGTTCCAGAAGGACGGGCCTTTCAGGGCTGTTCCCCAGGGTCATGGGCACTAGGACTGTGTCTGGCTCTAAGGGTCCCCAGAGAGCCACAGGACATCTCCTGAAAGGGACCACCCACAGAGGGGCGTTTGGGAGGTCAGGGCAAAGCGGAGTAGAGGCGTTTTCCTGGTGGAGGCCTGGGTACTGAATGTCCTACAAGGCACAGGACAGGCCCGGAGAGCGAGGACCTGCCTGCCCCAGGCTGGAGAAGCAGGTCAGACAGACGTGGCCCTTGTGGTAGCCGCAGGCTACCTAATTCCTAATTCTGGAAGTGCAGCTGAGGGGCCCACACAGATCTCAGCACTGAGTGACCCCCCTCGGGCCACCAGACACACGGCACTGCCGTCCATGGCTTCTGACAACTGGAGCTCTGAGAAGTGCGTTTGTGATGAAGGTATGGCTGCCTCTCCACGTGCATTCCTCTCCCTTCACTGAACGGCAGCAATGCTCTCTGCCATGGGAACTGACCTCCTCTGAGGGTTTGGGCCTGACGGGTCCACACACAATACTGTCTCCATGATGTCAGTCATTGGCTCAGTCATCTGGCCTGTTCTTGCCAATGAGAGGACAGGAGAGGTATGGCAGAAATTTCTGGAAAAGTTCTTCCTTGAGCCTTAAAAACAAGCCACTGGAATCTTTCTCTCTCTGACTTGACGTAGAGGAGGAGGGACGAGGGCTCGGTTGTTCCCAGCTGCCATTCCCCAGTCACGTGGGATAGGGAACGTAGGGAGGGGAAACAAGGTGAGAAGCCAGGTTTACGATGAGGCAGAGCAGGGAGAGGGGAAGAACCAGGTCCGTTTTGATGTCCCTGAGACCAGCAGGAAGCCCTCCTGACCTTGGGCCCTCCCTGGCTGTGAGAAGTACGTTTCTGCGTGGTTTAAAAAAGCAAGAAACTTGTAGTCAAAATAATCCCAACTGATACAACCTTCTAAGCCTTCTCTTCTATAATCCCCATGGAAAGGTCCAGAAGAAGGAGAAAAAGAAAGGCCATTCTGTGGTTGTGGAGTTTACGTCAGGTAAATCAGAAACTCACTGTGGGAGTCAGAATCCAACCATTACCTCAAACTCGGTAAATGACCCCAAGCAGATCCCTGGTGCCTCCAGGCCAAAGGTGACCAAGTCGTTCCTGCGCCTACCTCCACCCGGCCCAGAGAGGGTCTGCTCACCTCCTCCGGGGTGGAGACGAGCGAGCAGCTGGCGCCTTGGCTGTCAAACCCACTGTCCTTCATGCTGCCGTCGGCACAGGCCGGCTCCTGACAGGCCCCGCCAAGGCCCTGGAGGTCGCTGTGCCTTTGTGCCCAGGCCTGCAGGAGACTGGCCTTCCTCTCCTCAGAGAGGTTCTGCCACAGGTGGGAGATAGCAGCAGAGACAATGGGGAGTGTCACCTCGTGTAAGGAGACAATCCCGCTCTCGATCAGAAGGTCCATCGTCTGCTTGTAAAAGTTGAGATACCTGGAACAGAAACAGTGTCATCTCCCAGACCTGAAGCCAGTGGCCGAAGGTCCCTCCCCAAGCCATCTCCTCAGGATTCCGTTAGCAGGCTGTGGCCCACCGCACATGAGCCTTGCCACAGCTCTGTGGGTTACCAGGGGCTTTGCCTTCCTAGTCTGCCTGCCGCTGACCCTTGGAGAGCAGGAGCCATCAGGGATGACATAATTCTTGTCCCTGGGTCCTTCCCCAGAGTCCCCATGGAGCTCTCTGCCTGACAGAAGAGAAAACTAGGAATGAGGCCTGCTTGGTTCTCAGTCCATGGGAAAACCGCTTCAAATTACAAGCCCTATGAATGTGCCGACACATTCTTGTTTTACTTCAGGGCCTGAAATTCAGGCTTAGCTGTGGAAGGACCCTCCTTCTATTGGGCCCCTACCTCCAGAGGCCAACATGGCCACCATGGGTCTTGAGTCTGCAGAGAAGCTGTGCATGGCCCTCTGAGTTAGTCATTCACCTTGTTTCTTACTATGAGACCAGGAATACAGGTAGGGCAAGTGTGTTTGTGTGAATGGGGGTGTCTGGTCCTCATTATCCCCATCAACAGTTCCTCCAAAGTCAACTCCAAATAGGGAAGTTTAAGGAAGCTTAGTGTATGTGTTGTACAATGTAGCTTCAAGATGATTTCTCTAGTCCCTCTGCCAACCTCATCCCCAACCCCTCCCATATGGAAATTCTGGAGCTTCCTTGATTATGGATCTTGTCCGAGAGTGAACTGAGGACACTGTGTGCCTCAGACAGAGCCTCTGTCCCCTTCCCCACAGGCTCCATGTGAAGCCACCCTCCCCAGCCGTTCACACCGTTCAAATTCCATGAGGTCCGGCAGCAAGGTGACTGGGGAGTTTAAGAGCTCCACTTTCTTCTCTTCCACCTCCTCCTCTTCTTCCTCTTCCTCCTCTTCCTCCTCTTCTTGGTCTTCCTCCTCCTCGTCCTCCTCTTCCTCCACTTCAGCATCCTTCCCGACTGCCTGGATTGGGCACCAGATGGCAGAACCTTTCTGCAGAACCTTATTTGAGACCAGGCTAGTGCGAAAACAGAAACAAGACAACTGCGAACTAATGCTCCTCATGAACACCAACACTGAGATTCCGAACACAATTTTAGTATTGGGACCAAGCGGGGCTCGTCCTAGGAGTGCAAGATGGCTGGTTCAAACATTGAATGTCAAGTAGTGGAACTCAACAGAGCAACAGGCTAGAGAAGAAAAACCATACGATCATCTCAACAGATTCAGAAAAGCACTCAGCAAAATGCAACATCCATTCATGACAAAAACTCTCAATAAACTAGAAGTAGAAGGGAACCTCCTCCACATGATAGAGGAAACCTACAAAAAACCTAGAGCTAACATCATACTTGACAGTAAGAGACTGAATATTTCTCCGCCTAGGTCAGGATCAAGACAAGGATGTCCACTCTTACCACTTCTATCCAAAATCGTACTGGAGATCCTCACCAGTCCAATAACGGGAACAGAAGAAATAAAAGATAAACAGATTGGAAAGGCAGAAGTCACACACAAATATGGGACTAGAACTAAGAAGGGTGTTTAGCAAGGCGGCAGGATACAAGGTCAATAAAGGAAAACCAATAGTGTTTCCACATATTAGTGATGGACAACTGGAAATTGAAATTTTAAGAAGTACCACTTACAACAGCACCCCAAACATGAAATGCTTAGGTTTAAACCATAAGTTCAGTCTGAAAAAGAAAGAGTGGATAAGTTAGACTTTATCAAAATTTTTAAATTCTGCTCTTCAAAAGGCAGTCTTAACGGAGCAGAATGGGGGGTGGTGCAGTTGGATAAGCGCCCAGCTCTTGGTTTTGGCTTAGGTCATGATCTCAGGGTCTCGAGATCGAGCCCCACGTCACTCCATGCCCAGAGTTTGTTTCAGATTCTCTTTCTCTCTTCCTCTGACCTTCCTGCTCATGCTCTCTCTCTCAAATAAATAAATAAATATTAAAAAAAAATAAAAAAAGAACGGAACGACATGATATAATTTGGAAAACCAGGACTTGTACCCCAAATCTCTTCATCCTGATAGGAATAATCCCCAAGGAGGTATCATGTTGAGTCAAAATACAAGTGCACCAGAAGAAAACCAAGGAGGATCCTTCTTAAAAGAGAAAAAAAATTTTTTTTCCATTTCAGAGCAGAGGAAGCCTTTCTGTATTCTCCCAAGCCTAAGTCACGGGGGCAGGACGGCAGATTAGACTTCATTTTTTGCATGGCCGAAACAACAACAACAACAAAAAACAAAACATCAAAAGCAAAATAATAAAACAAACGACCAAGGGATAATTATTTGCAAGTCATGTCCTAAAAGAGAGCTAATTTCTTGGTACACGTAGAGGGCTTCTACAACTATGTGAGAAAAAGACCACCCACCCAACAGGAAAATGGGCAAAAACAGTCACAAGAAGTTCCCGGGAAGAAACACAAATGCTCTTGAACAAAGGCACTGAATTTCCCTCACAGTGTAATTAATTAAAATTTAATAATTATGAAATGTAATCTGTTCCCGAGCTGATGCCATACTTTTCATTGTTGCGGGTTTAAAATACTGATAGTGAAAAATCCCGATTATTATGATTTTTAAAGAAATTTAGCCATTCTCATGTGGGCCCACGATGTTAAGTATTGGTAAGATTTTAGTATGGGATAAAGCATGTATCTTCAATCGGTAAGGAAAAGATGGCTTACGTGATGAGTGTGGCTGGGATCAGTGGCTAATCATTTGGGAAACCCCAATGCAACTGTCCGCCTCACTGAGACCACCTTGCCCATCACGAGGTGACGCTTGGGAGTCTTACCTGGGGTTGCCAGAGTACATGCTTGCGTATTCGGCCTTAACCTCCTCTAAGCTATTTGCATTCCCATCCTCCAGGTTGAAGGACTCTGTTGGGAAAGCGAAGGCAAGGGTCACAAAGGGGGAAGTCTGGTCTTTGTTAAGTCTCTCCCGCCCTCACTATCCAGGTGGACTGTGAGTGGTCCCTGAGCTCCCCCAGATTCAATAAAAGGGAGTCAAGGGTCCAGTTTCCCCTCTCCTTCTAGATGTGAGCTTCTTGAACTGGCCCTTTTCCATAGACACTGAAAATCCCGTTCAGAGCTCAGTTTCCACCAGTTTCTGAGACCCGCCTTCCCAGGCCACCGCCTGTCCCAGACTGAGTGCCAAGAAAGGGAGCCATGTTTTTGGCTTTGCTGTTGAGTGTGACAAGCACCGGCTGGTGTCCTCTCTGGTCTCTCAAGATGGGATCAGGTACCTGACAACATCTGTCTGTCCTGCCAGACTATAAGGTCCCCAAGAGCGGGGGAATGACTCTCCTTGTAGCCCTGGGCCCAGCCCAGCGTCCGGCACACAGTAGGCACGCAGTAAGTGTCTGTTCACTTGGCCTAAGGCACTCTCTCTGCTTTCGATGGAAAAACCAACCATACTTTCTGTGGGAGGAGATGGGGGTGACGGATGGGGGTCTATTACCTTTCAGCTTCAGCAGATTATCCAGGGTTTGTTCCAGCTCCTGGATGTGGTTCTTCGCCTTATTCAAAACCTGCCACTGAGGACAGAGACAGACGCTGCTGCAAAGCCAGCCTTCCACCACCCAGTCTATGGTTTGAGGGACACAGGAGTCCATTCCTGGTCTGAGGCCATCCTCCCTCAGAGGCGAAGCCACATTCCTTGACGTTGTCAACAAAAAGGGTGGGAAGCGTGTTCGGACGCACAGAAGTCATGAAGTTTAATTTGTATTCTGGAAATGGTTCTCCCAGAAATGGGGAATGTTTAGAAACAAGCCGTGTTCTGCAAACTACTAGGGCTTCTAAAGGGCAAGCAACCATATACACATCTCTTCGAAGGTGGAATGAACAGGGAGTGAAGAGCATCTCCGAATGTGGGGGGGTGGGGAAGCAGAGACAAACATACACAGAGGGAGGAGGAAGTGAAGACACAGGGAGAAGGTGGCCATGTGATCAGAGGGCGGCATCTCTAAGCCATGGAACGGTGAGGAATTGCCAACAAACACCCGAGCCTGGGAGGCAGGGAGGGCTTCTCTCAGAGGGAGCGTGGCCCTGTGGACACCTTGATTTTGGACTTGGAGCCTCAAGTGTCCACCACAATAACTTTCTGTTGCATCAAGCCGCCCAGTGTCTGGTATCTTGTTACGACAGCCCTAGGAAACTGACAGGACCTGCTTACACCTGACTCCTGTAGCTCAGATCCTGCCTTCTTGGATCTTACAAAGGCAAAATTCAGGGTTGTCCCTCCAGCAGGACCGAGACAGGAAGAGAACAGAGAGAACTCCTGGTCTGTGCACTGTTTCCCAGCTGTGCCGTTCTAGGCAAACGGTTTGACTTCCTGACGCCTCCGTTTCCTCATCTGTAAAATGGGGTGATCTGAATGGAACGGCAGGGACTAAATGAGCGAACATGCTGGGAAGCAATGCTAACACTTAAACCACTCTGATGGCGCCACACCTTTGCACACAGCCACCTCATGAGAGGCCACCACAGGCTCCTGAGGACCCCGTTACTATCGTGCCTGTTTAACAGACGCGGTAAGTGAAGCCTGGCCCGGAACATGTCTCCCGAGGATGGAGGCCAGTCCGCCAGGCTTTCAGCCACCACGTCGTGAGGTACAAACCGTAGCAGGTGCAGGTGAGTTTTCCTCTACATTTACTTCCATTCCTTCCTTCTGGGCCCTGAACACATGGTCTTTCTCTGGTTACACTCCCAGTCTGTGTGCATTTCTTCACGGGCCAGTGACAGCGACTTTGGGGTTTTCCACGGACCCCTGGGAATAGGCAGCCTATTCCTGTCCATCCAGGGGACACGGCGCAGACAGGCTCTTGGCCCTAAGCCCCTTCACCTGGCTCAGTAGAGGGATTAGGAAGAGCCCACCCCACACCTCTCACCTTCCACGCCCTTCTACGAGAGCAGGTGGGAGCTCTGCTCCGATTCTTTTGGTGGGAAAACGCTCACACCCCTACCTGGTACCTTGCACCCAGGGGCTCGGGGGGCCACCACTAAAATCAAGACACATTCCCAGATGCCGTGGCTCTGGGCACGAGGCCCGGAGCTGGAAACGGAGGCTCTTCTCCTCATCCTGCCCCCAGCCAGGCTGATGCATCCTTTCTGACTCCAGTCCCTCCTCTGTTACGAGAGGGCGGGGAACAGGCTCTCAGAGCCCCCTCCCCTGCTGGAAACCTCCTGTAACGCTCCTCCAATGATAGGAGCTCATGCCTTCCAGCATCACCCAAACCACCTGGACCTTCCTCCGTGCTCTGACAGAGGAGGAAGAAGTAGGCACAAGAGGGCAAGAAAGAAGCCACAGAAGGATAGAGGTGAAATCTAGAGCAGGAAAAAGTAAATGCTGACCTGGAGAGCTCCAGTGCCTGCAGAAGAGACCTGGTTGGTGGACAAAACCAAGCTGCACGTGTGTGTGTGTGTGTGTGTGTATGAAAGAGAGAGAGAGAGATGGAGATGGCAGCGTCCAGAAGCTGCTGCTGGAGACTCACCCTGTCCACTGGAGGGCGAGGCTGGCCAGTCCCTATTATTTCCCTTCCAGTGCCAGGCCTGTCTGTCCCAGGTGGGGAAGGCCCAACTCCTGCTGTACCCACATGCGGCCACAAACAGCCGATCGGAGATGCCCACAGCGGATCCCTGACCCACCCGGGCTGCCACCCTTGGGGAGGGGGCAGTGGGAGTGGGAGCGGCGGGCCAGTCCTCCCTCCCCTCGCCCCACAGTCCCTCCCTGTCTGGAGACTGTTTCTCTCACACCCAGCTCCCCATACCTTCGAGGCTGTGAGGTCGGAATGGGAGTAAACCGTTTTCCTGAGGCTGCTGAACAGCCCTGCCAGGGTGGCTCGGTGGCGGGCCTGGGACAGGCGTCGGCGGGCCACCCGTGGCTCGAGCTCCTGTAGCTGTGCCAGGGGCCAAGGGGGCGCTCTGCCACTGGGGTTTCCGCCTTCTCCGGAGGTCGCCATGGGAAGCTGCGACGTAATATTATCCCCTTTGGGGGCCCTAAATAATAAAGATGCAGTGTTAAAGAAAGAGGAAGGCAAGATCGAAGGAGAAAGAAAGGGGGTATCATTCCCAAGGAATGGGGCCCCAACCAGTGAATACAATCAATAACAGATACACAATAATAGATGACAAAAAATCCATTATTTGAACTGGACTCCTAGAAACACAAACCACTCCTATTTGACTCAACAGTCAAAGGGTGCTGCTGCTTCAGACACGAAAGTTTCCGGAACACTGCCGGTAATCACCAGACACTTGTTAGTTGACAGGCGGTGGCCAAGGAGAGCCAGCCGGGCCCTGAGACCTCGTTCCTCACAGTCTGTGCGACGCTGAGCAGGCCCGTGCCCCACCCACTCAGGGCTTGCCCGCCATGGGAATCACCCCTCTGTGATCTGAGTAGCGGTACACAGGTATTTATACAAAAGGAGATCCATCTGTGTTCCTTGGAGTCATGAACCTTTTAATATATAATATTACATATATCTGATAACTCAAATAGAAGAGATGCAGCCTTCTACCTGTGAAAGCAAAAAGTCACATAAGGACAGAGAAGTGGGAGCAGGCTTGCCTTGTCCTGCTTCTAGTGGGTTCTGAAGATGATACTTATGTGGTCTCTTGTCCCATCTGAGTTTACAAACCAGGAGCCCTTCCTGAGGAGAAGCCATTCCAGGGCTGATACAGAACAGTTTTAACAGAAGACAGGGACCCTGCCTTTGGGTGCTCACCCCACCACAGAGGACAGGCAGCTCTGTGAACAGAGGGCCTGCATCTTCATCACCCCTGTCCCCTGCAAGAGGTATTCAGGGGTTTTGAGTGAATTAGAACGGAAGCCCTCCGCTGGGTCCACACGGCCCTGAGCTTAGTCCGGCTGCGTGGGGACCATGCACGACCTCAGCCAGGGCCTGCCATTTCTGATGTGTGCCAGTCCCCTGGGGGGCACTGGAGGAAATACATAGGCCCAGGCCCCACTTCAACAACACCGGCTCTGAATCTCGTGGGGTAAGCCCAGGCATTTGGGGGGCAGCCTGCTCCCCAGCTGATGCAGCCATGTTCACAGTTGGAGCCACTGCGAGGCGCACACAGCGACGCATCTCTCCACGAACCACAGCTGGGAGCTGGGAATGGATTCTCCTCCGTAGAGGGAGGAGCCAGGGGAGGAGGCTTGAAAAAGCTTTCCCGCTAAACTCTGGGGGGAGAATTCAGCCACAGAGACAGTGAAGCTGACCAGGCAGTGTGGGATTTTAAAACACTACTTAGGATGGGGCGCCTGGGTGTCTCTGTTGGTTAAGTGTCTGTCTTCAGCTCAGGTCATGAGCCCGGGGTCCGGGGATCGAGCCCTGCATTGAGCCCCACATCGGGCTCCTTGCTCCGTGGGGAGCCTGCTTTGCCCTCTCCTCTGCCTGCCACTTCCCCTGCTTGTGCATGCTCTCTGCCAAATAATTAAACAAAATCTTTGAAAAATAAGATAAAGCAAAACACCATTTAGGGCAGAAAGCGAATCTCCTACGAACATTTTACTCTCCTCCAGCGGCGTATCTGCCCTCGCTTTGCTTCTCAGAACAATGTCGGAAGGTGGTGAGTGAGTGCCGCTGTGGGGGGTCTGCCCTGACCTTGAAGTTCCTATAACATTTATTACCAGCAAAGGCACCATCAGCACGTGGAGGGCAGCCGCGGACTCCATACAGGCCCATCCAGCTCGGGGACACATCTTTAAAGGGAGGCAAAGCGAAACAAGGGAAGTTTTGAACGGCCTGGAGAGCAATGGGAACCTTTTGAACCTAAGAACATAGGTTTTCTTTATTTGCTTAAATTTGGGAGAAATGAATGTGCCTGGACCCCAGGGAATTTAGGTCGGCGAACAGAGGTAAAAACGCCACGGTTCTCCCAAGATACAGAATTCTCTGATGAACTCAGAATACTGACACCAAAGGTCCCGAGCTTGTGGGGAATCTGGAGTTCTCAAGGTGCCGATGTTGATAATTCGGTTTTCCTCCTAGGCTTCCACCCAGACATGCTCCATCCCAATTCCAAAATGGCTGTGTGGTTTCAGTCCTGCGTAAGTGTGCAGCTCCCTGCCTCTCCCACAGGGGACAGACCCTCCCATTACTTCTACCCCAGGGGACAGCGTTCACTGCCTGCCACTGCGGGTGAGGATGGTCCCAGATCATTCTGCCCACCTCAGCCCAGAGTCAGAAGCTCTTGAGGTGGGGGGTGGGTGGGGCAAGCCGCAGGGATGGTGAGACGTATTAAAGCAGCTATTAAGCCTGACATTAAGGCTGATAAGACCTCACACAGTTGTAAATGTCTACTCCTAATTGCTGCATCCTGCTCTCTGCTAGGAACGATCTGCTGTGATCTCCAGAAGGCATTCTTCTCGAGGTATCTTTGCGGACTTGTGCCGGGGACCTGACGGGAGCTGAGGTGGGTATTTTTCAGACCGAGCTCTTTGCCGCCATCAAACAGGGAGGTCTGTGCCGTCTGCACCTGTGACCTGTGTCAAGGGGTGGCTTGCCCAGGAATGAGTACCAGAGAAGCCACAGTCTCGGTGGGGAGGGGAGGCAGGACCCTCCTTCTGCCTTTTTCCCATGTTGGCTCTTTTGCTAGAAAAGAGAGAACTAACTGGAAAAATGAGGTTGAGAAGGAATGTTTTCTTTAATACAGAACAAAACAAAACCTTTTCTCTTAAATGTCCTGTGCGGGTGCCAAGCGTGCTAAGGAGAGAATATAGTCTGAGCTGTCATCCCCAAGGCCCGGAAATCTGCATTTTAAGAGCAGCCACCGCCCCCCCCCCCCCCCCCCTCCCCCCCACCCCCCGAAACCCCCTTTTTAAAGCCCCCCCCCCCCCCCCCCCCCCCCATTTTCCCTTCTCTCACTACAGCAACAGAAACATGTGCTCTCCTGCCCACCACCCTCTATTCTGCGGCCCATTGCCTGTCCTCCCACTGGGGACGCGGCCCCTCTCTCTGTCCCCCACCCCTAGTCTCTACCTATGGAGAGCCAAATTGTCCTTCAATACCTAGGGTCGGGCCCATCTCCTCTAAGAAGTCGCCCAGTCCCATCCACACCAGTTTCTAACTTAATTTTGTTTTGCCAACAAATGAGTATGATCCTTGGTCAGGATTCACATATCCAGCATCTAAAATATCCCTCTCCAGGTCGAGTCAGAACAGGGTAACGACAGGAGAGGATTAAGAAAAGACTCTGGGGGCAGGGAATAACAGCTCGTCTGACCCAAACCCAAAAGACTGCTCTGGAGCCTAAACATTAGATCTCTTGAATTCAGTTCTCAGCCAGACTCACAGTGAGAAGCACGCATTTGAGAAGTTTAAAAAGCTTTGGGAACACTGGCCAGTTGTCCCAGAAGACGGCTGGGGAGGGCTTACCCAGGGCAAGAACATGGATATCCTATTCTGACTCAGGAAACCTGCCATGTTCGGAGGCTGAGTTTGAATGTCTGGGCAAATGGAATATGTGCGAATCTAGGGAAGTCAGTACGGAGCTGGTAGGTGGAGGGAAGCTAGTCTTAAGGACCCGCCGTGGGTGGGGTGATGTCTGATGCCACACCTGGAGATGGTGCCGGCTAGTGGGATAAACTGGTGTAGGGAAAGGCAGGCTGGAGTGGGGACTGGCTCAAGATCTGGGCTGTAATTCCAGCTCTGTGTTAAGCAGACATGTGACTTTGTATAAGCCAAGAAGCCTGAGGTCTTAATGTCTTTATCTGTAGAAAGGAGGGGAGAAAGCCTTTCACAAGATTATAGTTTAAACTCTTCAGCCTCTCTAAGGCCATTGTCACGATTCTATGACTATCTGGGGCAAAGGCACAGGCGGCTCATATCCCATGAGACATGGATGGAGCCCAGAGCTGTCCCCTAACTGGTCCCACAGCAGCGTGGGAAGCTGCATCTGCAGGAATTCTGGGCGCTGTGGCCCCAGGGACAACTGTTCACTGGGTACTTTCTCTGTGCAAACCCCATTCATTCTTCAGGAAACTGGGGCCAAAGATTCTAGGCATTTCAGAATGTGCAGATCTCTGATATATATTCCCTTTTAAAAGCTCTTTACTGTGTCCAAACCTGTTCATCAGATCAGCGTGCTAAGCACACTCTTCAGTCTAACAAAGTCAGAGGACCGCTGCCTCCATGCATTCTTCTGGAAAGAAACTGTGATGATTCACATGGTCATGCCTTATCTTTTATTATTTCTCATCTATAAGGGAAAGCATACTTTCATTACCAAATACTTAGGTATTAAAATGCCGTTTAATACCCACTGGAGCTGACATTTTTAAAACTCCCTAAATGAATTTTTTTTTTTAATATGACCTCACCCTCTCTGAGACTCAGAGAAATTTTCATCATTTTTAAGCGCCACTCCACAAAACATCTGAGTGTGGTTCTCTTCAGCAAACCCTAGGCAAACGTGCACAATACGCTGGATAATGTTTTGCAACCCACAGGCATCTTCCTTTGGTTCATTATGCTTATGAGACCATGTCAGAGAAAAAATCCAGAATCATCCTCAGAACGGTCTGGTTTGTGGTGGTGATACAAACGCTCACTGTAAGCCTGGTCCCAGACCTCAGTGGTCGCCCGCTTGGATCCACAGGCATGGATCCACGGCAGGTACGGGAACAAGCACATGGCCAAGGGCATCTTGCCAAAGATGCTCAGGCACGGGACCTGCAGCGTTTAGTCCATGCTCATGCACCGAGGGAGGGAGGCGGGCTCCGGGCTCACGACGTCCCCCCTCCCCGGACATGCGGGAGGCCACCCGAAGCCCTGACACACATGACAGTTGTCCTGAGGGCCAGCCAGCCTGGGGACTATGGCTCCGCCCCGGCTGGGAGACAGACCTGGCTCCTGGGCACTGGGTGCAGGCCAATCAGAGCGTGTCTCTGGCCCCCACAGCCAATGGGGATGCTCGGTGGCGGGCCAATGAGGGTGCGGGCCGTGGAAGCAAGAAAGTAACGAGTTGTCTGCAGGGGACGCAAGAAGGGAAAGCTGACCTTCTCACCTTGGGGTGGGGGTGGGGGTGGTAGCCCCCTTTCAGGTGGAGGCGGTGGGGGTTGGGGGGGACTGCCTCTGCCCCCCCAGGTGCCCCATGCATCCTCTTTGTGCCCACAGAGGACAGAATGGATATCCCCTAACTGGTCCCACTCAGCTGGCATGGAGCCCAGTTTCCTCGTCTCTCAATTGGGTGATGACACCTACCTTCTAGAGTTACCTTGAGGCTTACAGAAGACAGCTTAAATACGGGGTCCAGAGAACCAGGGGCTCGCCATGTCAAGGGAAAAGATGCAGACATGTAGGTGGGAAGAGAGCAGATGCATGTAGGAGAGGAGGCCCAGGGGAATGATGTCTTACAGAAGGTAAGAAACAACTGGGGACGGCGCACGAGAGCCGTTGCACAGAAGAGAACGTCCAAAGCTCAGATTAAAATAGCAAGAAGAGGTGGAAAAAGGAGTCACTCTTTGGGACAAGAGGAAGCAGGTCGTGTTCCAATTTAAGGAGGAAAAATTCCTTTTCTCCAAACAGAGAATATACTCTGGTCTTTTGGCCACTTTTCGCTGGATCCCCCTGCCGCAGTATTTCCCGGTGGCCTAACATTGTCCCGAGGGTCCACCGCATCGGCCAAGTACGAGGCCATGTATGAGGAGCACCGGCCGGGCAGGCGCCCCCTTGCTGTTCTCTGGGGGTGAACTACCTCACCCCGGGGCAAGGGGTTACACAGGGGTCAGGCGCCCAGCAGAAGCGGCACAGGCTTGGGGGCACGCGGATTTGAATCTGACCCGGAGCGCCCTGGCCATGACTGTGTGGACCGTAAGTGAGCCCTACCTGAACCTCGCCCATGGGGCACCTGCCATTCAGAGGACCCTCCTGAAATTCAGCTGCAGTGAGTGGCAGACTAATCTTTAAAAGGCTTTTGGTGGACCATTAAATTATGTGTTATGTCTAAAGAAACTGTCCCATCGAAAGCACCTGCGATTTCAGGGTAAGTGTAAAAGGTTCATTTCAATCCAAATTCCACTTGGGTTGAGGCCCTGTCCCTTCTGGCTCTGGGGCAGCCTTGGATGCAGGGTCTCTGAGCACCCCTGAGGAGCTGCTTTTCCCCCTCTGCCCCCACTCCCTGGTTTCTCTCCCCTGGTCCTGCTCCTGGCCTCCCACCACCAGCCCACCCACAGCTCTGCTGGGGCCCCCGGGAGCAGAGGCTGTGTCCTCGAGAGCCTCGTCTGGGCACTGAGAGGACACAGAGAGGTTCAGAAACCTACCTGCCCCAGGTTTTTATCGAATCACCCCTCCCCAACATCATCCTTCAACCGCTACCACACACACCTGCCTCCCGGATGTGCCCCACTGGGGGACAGATCTGCACCCAGAAGAAAATGCAGCCCTGGGACAAGGGGGTATTACTAAGAGAACTCCTTACCTGCAGCCGCCTGATTTCTTTCTTGAAAATGGAGATCTCTGTCTGCTCAGCCAACCTTCCCCACAGCTGTGAGGAGGAAGGCTCTGCTCATGAACCCTGGTACCTCCTGGTGGCTCTGTTCGGTTTCTGATACAATCACAGTTCTCCCCGGCAACATCCACACACGCTGTCACCTTTTGACCCTGACCCCTCCCTCCCAGTGGCATAGATCCCACCCTGAAATATCTCTCCACAGTGACAAAAGATCCTGCCCTGAAATATCCCCCCTTACACAGCAGCATAGATCTTACCCTGAAATATCTCCCATACATGGTAAAATAGATCCACTCTGAAATATCCCCCATAGTAACACAGATCCTGCCCTTGCAATACCCACCTTACCCAGTAGCATAGATCCTGTCCTGAAATATTCCTTCACAGTAACATACATCCTGGCCTGAAATACCCTCTTGCAGTAACATGGCTCCTGCCTTGGAATATGCCCCCACCATAACATAGATCCTGCCCTGGGTGGAGGGTCGGGGGCACTCCCACCTCCTGGATCCAGCTCAGCACCAGGTCCACTAGCAAAGATCCCTGTATTAATGCCAACCTAGTATGGCTTCCCCTGGTCTGTGCCCCATGGCCCTGACTTTCTGGTTGGAAGGACAGCCTATGTACTTCTTCCCCATTGCTGGTTTTTATCCACCTCATGTGATAAAGGGCAGGGGCCTTAGACTCCACCATTTTTCTTATCCTTCAAATGAAATGAGAGAGTGATGGATTGTGTCTTGAGTCTCTACTATGTTCCTAGTCCTTATGGACAAGCCTGTGAAGATTCTTACCTCCATTTCCTGGATGGGGAAGCCAAACGCAGAGAAGGGCAGTGATTTGCCGAAGGTCCGCACATCTAAGGTTCTTTTGGGTTCTCTGCTCTGCATGCCTTTTGGGGTGATGGTTAGTGAGATGAATATCAGCTACCTGAGGCCAGAGAGAAATTTACATGATAAGTTTCAGAACAAAAGACCCACAGCTTTGAACCAAGGTTTGTGGCTAGTGACTCTTAGGGAGGGATGAAAATCGTAGACGTCAGCAGAAGGGCATACTCTCTGACTCCAGGTAAGGGCTCTCCTTTCTGCTAAAAGAAGCCTGGAACACAATCCCAGATGGGCTCTTGCCTACCATCTCCTTGGCACAAGGCCAGACTTTGGCTTCCGGGAGAGCCTCTGGATATAGTAAGCTCCTTCATGGGATCAGGATTGCTAAGCCAGTGTGGCTCAACCCTTTCCAGTAGGAGAGCTGATAGAGGATTCCCAAGACATGTCCTAGGATGAGAATTCCCATCCTCCCCTGACCTCCAGAGTAAAACTCCCAAAGGCTCAGAGCCTGTCATCATGACGCAACACCAACTTCCAAGGAACCTCCTTCTGAGATTTCTATTTTAAGGACTTAATGTATATGAAAATGTTTTGCAGTGTAGAAAGACCTGTACAAATACTGATAAAGAAAGTTGCGGCTTGAAACTATAAAATTCCTCAGAGAAGATGTAGGGGGAAACCTTCATAACATTGGTTTTGGCAATGGTTTCATGGATATGATACCAACAGCACAATCGAGGAAAGCAACCATAGGCAAGTGGGATTAGGTCAAACTAAAAGGCTTCTGCACAACAGAAAAAACAATCAACAGAGTGAAAAGGCAGCCTATGGAATAGGAGAAAGTATTTTCAAATCTTGTATTTGATAAGGGATTAATAGGGGTTCGTACCCAAAGTATGTAAGGTACTCCTATTACCCCATAATGAGAAAACAAATGACTTTTAGGTCAGTCAGAGAAAGACAAATACCATATGATTTCACTCATATGTGGAATTTATGAAACAAAACAGAAGATGATCGTAGGGGAAGGGAAAGAAAATAAAATAAAAAACAGAGGGGGGCAAACCAGAAAAGACTCTTCACTACAGGGAGCAAACTGAGGGTTGCTGGAGGGAGGGGGTTGGAGGGATGGGGTAACTGGGTGATGGACATTAAGGGGGGGCACATGATGGAATGAGCACTGGGTGTTGTATGCAACTGATGAACCACTAAATTCTACCCCTGAAACTAATACTACACTTTATGTTAACTAAATTGAATTCAAATTTTAAAAAGTGGGCAAAGGACTTAGACATTTCTCTATTTAAGATGTACAGATAAACACCAGATACATTTAAAAAAAAAAAGTGCTCAACATCACTAAACCTCAGGGAAATGCAAATCAAAAGCACAAAGAACTATCATTTCATGTTGATTAGGATGGCTGTTGTATATTAAAAAAAAAAAGTTTGACAGGGATGTAGAGAATTTGGAATCCTGTGCACTGTTCGTGGAAACGTAAAATGGTTCAACTACTGTGAAGAACAGCAGGGAGTTTCCTCAAAAAATTAAAAGTAGAACTAACTCCCCTATGATCCAGAAACGCCAATTCTATGTATTTTATCCAAAAGAATTGAGAGCAGGATCTTAAAGTGATGTCTGCCTCCTGTGTTCATTTTCCATTATTCACAATAGCCAAGTGGTAGAAACAACCTTGATGTCTATTGGCAGAAAAATGGATAAAGAAAATGTGGTCTTGGGGTGCCTGGGTGACTATCAGTTAAGTCTCTGCCTTCGGCTCAGGTCATGATCCCAGGGTCCTGGGATGGAGCCCTGCATTGGGCTCCCTGTTCAATAGGAAGTCTGCTTCTTCCTCTCCCCCAGCTCATGCTCTCTCTCATTCTCTTTCACTCTCTCTCATATAAATAAATAAAATCTTTAAAAAAGAGAGTATGTATATTACAGAGAAAAATAGGGAGTATAGGGGAGGGGGCCCATTTTAAATAGTGTGGTCAGAGAAGAGCCCTCAGAAAAGAGATTTGAGCCAAAACTTGAAGGAGGCCAAGGAACAAGCTGTGTGTTTATCAGCGGGGAGAGTGTTCTGGGCAGAGGGCATAGTGTGTGCAAAGGTCCTGGGGCAGACTGTTCTGAGTGCAAATCAAGGAGTCCCTGTGGCTGACAACAGAGTGAGGGATTGAGTACAAGGGAAAACAGTGAGATATGGGGTCAGAGGGGGTAAAGGACAGGGGTGAAGGGTTTTCACGCTGCACAGTATTCCATGTGCTGGACAACAATGAAGGACAGGTGAATTCCTATGGAAGTGAAGAAATATTTTGCAATGTGTATTAGGGTTCTTGAGAGAACTAAAGTGCCTATGGACATTCATTCATACATGTGTGTATATACTCATATGTATATATGAGTGGGCCGCAGAGGGGCTGCCCCAGTCAGCATAATAGATAGAAGCAAGATTGCAAAGGTCAGGGAGCTGTTTTTTAGGAAGTGTGGAGATAGGGTTGGAATTCCTTCATGCAGGCTTCCCCTGTCTGTGAAGGTGGTATTACTTATTAACCTGGAAGTCTTGGATTGTCCCAGCAGTGAAAGTAAATGATTTTATAGACTCATAAACCTATGGATCCCTGCTCCTGGCAGCCTAAGGCCATTATTGGTTGTTTACTGCCCTGTGTAAATGGGACTTGGCAGCCTTCTGGGGTGGAAGATGGAGGCGTGGCTGGGGTGGGAGGGCAGGTTCTCACTCTGATCTGAGCTACTCCTCAGGAGATATGATCACAGTGGTCTGAGAAAGGTGATTCATTTTCAGTCTCTGGGGCTCATTATCACTAGAAAGACAGACCACAGTTCCCAGCAGGTGCCTTATACCAGAGGGAGGCCCATGGCCTGGAAAAGCTGGGAGGACCTCAGAGTCTTTCTGATCTGAGATCTTTATTACAGATGAGGAAGGCAGAGAAATGTCACAACTTGATTATCAGAGTTCAGGTATGAGGTCCTATATTTTGTTCCAAAGATTGAATTGTATAAGCACAGAATTGGGAATTCTCAGTTTGGCAGCAGTTGGCAGTTAAAAGTTTTGGGGGGACAGTTGATAGGATCTTTGTGTGTGTCAACACTGAAATATGGTTCTGAAAAACGAACATGCTATGTTTAAAGATATTCATCATAACTATAAAATAATATCAATATGTGTTTATGGTAAAGAATTTGAAGAATATTAAAAATCCTAAAGATAATATCAGAAATCACCCATAAAATTCACACCTCCAGCATGTATAGCCAATACTTATAGACATTGTGTGTGTATGTATATATCAAAGATATCATATAAGGCAACCATTTAATATTTACAGTTGTGTAGCACACTTCTCAAAATAAAACTTTTTGTTTATTTATTTATCTATTTATTTTTAGAGATAGCAAGAGAATCCCAAGCAGACTCCACTCTAAGCACAGAGCCCGACTCAGGGCTCCATCTCACGACCCTGAGATCATGACCTGAGCTGAAACCAAGAGTTAGGCACTTAACTGACTGAGCCACCCAGGCGCCCCCAAATTAAACATTTTTTATTTTGAAGTAATTGTAGACACACATGTCGTTGTAAGACATAATACAAAGAGATCTATGTACCAAGTTTCCCCCAGTGGTAGCATTTTGCAAAGCTAAAGTACAGTAGCACAACCAGAATATTGAAATTTATAATCTAGTATTATTCAGATATCCCAATCTTACTTGTACACGTGTGTGTGTGTGTTCTCTACAATTTTTCACACATGTAAGTTCACACACACATGAGCACCGAGAAGATGCAGAACACTTCCATCCCCACAAAGAGCCCTGTTGGACCCTTTCGTAATCATACCGCTGACCTGACATATGTGCCAACTCACCCCTGAACCCTGGCAGCCACTGATCTGATCTCTAAATTCTAAATTTTGTCTTTTCCAAAGTGTTATACTAATAGAACCCTATCTTTGGTATGCAGGTTACCCTTGGAGATAGGCTTTTTTCTCCAGCAAATCTCCTTGAGATCTATCCAGGTCGTGTGTATCTTACTAATTCATTTCTTTTTCATATATGCGCTGCCAAAGTGAGCTCCTAATTCGTTTCTCTTTATTGCTGAATAGGATTCCACGGTATGAATGGACCACAGTTTGTTTGTCCAAAGGAGGTGAGGTAGGACGGCTTGGCTCTGGGTTCTCAGATCGCCTGTTGGCCCTGCTTATTTTAGCTTCTATCAAGAAGAATTGAAGGATATTTGAGTGGTTTCCAGTTTTCTACTATCAGGAATAAAACTGTTATACATTTTCATGTACAAGTTTTCACATGAAGGTAAGTTTTCATTTCTCTGGGATAAATACTCAAGAGTACCCTTAGGGCGTCCTACAGTAATTGCATGTTTAATTTATAAGAAACTGCCGGAGTTTTTTCTGCAGTGTGAATCATACATTTTTGACATGCTGTGTGACTTTTTCTCTAAGTAATTAGTCTTTAAAGGAACATGACTCTTAACAATGATACAATATTGCATGGGATACATGTAGCATGATTTAAGTTTTCTCCAAATGTGGAATATTTTGATTATTTCACATTTCTTTTTCCCCGTGGAAATCACGAATAGACTCCTGCACGTGAAGGTGTGGGAAAAGGCCGGCTGAAGCCGGTTCTCACATTGGCCAGGGGTGAGCAGGCTCTGAAGGATGGATTCGTGGTGACTTGGCTGCACATGGCCCTGAGAGGGAGACATCGCAGTGTCCCGTGTTTCAGTGTTCAATGAGCAATACAACTGTCATGGGGACAGGGAGGGTTCATGGGAGCACTGACATAAGCGACAGCCCTTTCCATGTTCGTGGGAAGGCTGTCATAACCGGAAATTCCCTTTTAACTTGCCAGGAGAAAGACTTCACGATGCCACAAATCTTCATGTAGTCAAGTGCCAGGAGAATCAGATGGGCCATTGGTGAACTTAGAACCAGGAAAAGGGGAGTGAGGTGTCTTTAATGGTCTAGCTGGGGGTGGTCTACAGCCTCCTTCTCATCTTGAGGAAGACAGAGGACAGAACACAAGGACATCATCCACTGGCTGAGCTGGGCAGGAGGGTTTCCCTGGGCTCTTCCCATAGTACTTCTCTGGATTTCTGCATTTAAAACCTCTTTTGACTGACACCATATTTATTTTGTGAGTTGATGCCCTTCAATCCAGTCCTGTGAGCCTAGTAGCTTTTCTGTCTTTCCATGGAGTTTGTGTCTTTGGTGTCTGATCATTTGAGAGGGTTTTGCAGTTTGACACTCAGTGGGAAGTACAATTTCCTCATTCAGTTGTTGGGGGACATACCATTCTGGCCTCCAAGTACTTACAACTTCCACGACTGTAAATAACTTTCGTTGTTACAAATAAGTCATACTCTTAGAAACAACCCTATTGGACACGAATCTTGTCATTTTTTATTATTTCTTTAAGGGGAATTTTAGGAGTAGAATCATTGGGTTCAAGAGTAAGAACATTCTGGGGGGCTTGGTCATTTATAAATTCATTCCTGGAAAAGAAGTTCATGAGAATACCCCTTTCATTTTATTTTTATCAATACTGGATGATATATTTTTTTTTAAATGCAATTTTGATAGGTGGAGAGGGGATTTTTTTAATGGGCATGCTATTAACTTTCAGTGAGTTAAACATTAACGTATAAACAGGCTGCCTTCTGAAGCAGAGTCCAGGGGCATCAGTAAGGAAACTGAACTGCTACATGGGTCATGGTGGACCTCTTCCAGTTGTCAGAAGCACTCATAGTTTTTATGGCACTGACCACAGGTAGAAAAGATTCCTCTGCCCTTGCCCTTGGCACTCTGTACTGCATATGTAACCTAACGTTCCAGGCCATACAGTCACATGGACTTTATTTCCTCACTAATTCAACAAACAGCTATTGAGCATGTACTTTCTTTTTTTTTTTTTAATGTCTTTTTTAAAAATTATGTTATGTTAGTCACCATACAGTACATCATTAGTTTTCGATGTAGGGCTCCATGATTCATTGTTTGCATAGAACACCCAGCAGAGCATGTACTTTCAAAACACCATGCTCGTCACCAGAGACACTAGGGTCAGCAAGACATACTCTCTGCTCTCTGGAGTTTACAACCAGGGAGAAAAGACAGACAGATCGCACAGACAGTGCGATCAGCACCTACAGGGTGCCACACCATGGGAACAGAGAGAACTCCCAGTGCTACCAGATGGTAAGGGCCAAGGATAACCAGGCCGAGGGTCAAAGGACGAAAGGAGTTCAAGTGAACAACCACGGACTGTCGTCAGGCAAAGGACTGGGTGAAAAGGAATCGCAGGAATTGTGCGATGTACAGACTTAGGCTGCACAGATAACAGTTGAAGGCTCCATGGAAGGGAGATGGAAGAGCCACGCTCCAGGACCTAGTGTTATATCCTGTTTCTGGGTCTCTGTTTTAGTGGCCACCAAAACCAGTCGGGAAGTCCCACAGTCTCCTCTTCCTGAGTTCCCCCTGCCCACGAATGGCACTGTCACCCAAGCCAGAAACCTGCCAGTCACCGAAGACCCCTGCTCCTTACTCACTTGTGTTAGTCAGTTCCCAAGCCAACAAGATCGCCCTTCTCGGGAATTCTCAACTCCTCCCCCTGCTCTCGATCCTCACTGCTACTGGTCTAGTCTCATCCCTTGCTGGGATGCCTCGGCCTCCTGTCTGGCCTCCACCCTCCTTCCAGCCCTGGCCCCGTCCTATCCAGCCTCCATTCTGGGTGTGTGTGTGTGTGTGTGTGTGTGTGATTCAGACTTCAGTTGTCTGGCTTCTCCAACCCCCAGGAGAGCTAGCTCTGAGGGCAGACACCCTGGGCTTGCTTATTAACATGTCCCTGACACCTAGCACAGTGCCTGGCATCGACTAGGTGCTCATTAACTAGTTACTGTCCCCCCCCCCACCCCCATCACCAGCCTTGTTCTCCCTTGTCTCCCAAGTCAGAGGCAAAAAAGAGATGATTGGATTAGAAGAGAAGATAATTTGTGGTTCACCTTGTGGGTGCCACATAATTTGCTTTGTGTAATGGGAGTGCTGCAGGCTCCCAACGGCACCTTCTTAAAGGAACCCCAGGCTACTTTCGGAGCAGCAGTAAGCAGTGAAAGATTAATCAGACCAGCTAACTAGAGCTAATGAATGAGTTGGAGAATCTAGTGCCCTCTCCAGTTACATAAAGAAAACTCAGCTGAATGTCTCCAGAAATCTTTAAAGTGTAAGCAAAATGGTACGGAGAGAAGACGGGAAGATGGAATGCTCTGGACAGGGACCAGGTTGGCCAGAAGCCCATGGAGCCCATACATGGGAGTGATCCTAGAGTCTATATTCCCTCTAGCAGGGCGATCCTGCTTGAAGATGGCTGGGCCCTCACTGAAATTGCCCTCATTCATACATTCAACAAATATTTACTGGGCATCTCCCATAAGGTAGACACAGTTCTAAGTTCTGAGGATATGCTAGCAAACAATTCAGGCAAAAATCTCTGCTTTGATGCAGCTTATATTTTAGTATAGAGGAGAGGGAAAGAATAACGTGAAAGTAAAAGAATAAAGAGAAAGTAAAAAATCTAGTTTGTCAGACTGTGATAAGTGCTATGGAGAAAGATATAGCAGGGCAAGGGGGAGATGAGAGGACTGCTGTACACGATGGTCAGAGCGAGCCTTTCCGAGGTGACGTTAGTACAAACGCGTGGAGCCGCCTTCATGTGGGTATCCAGGAAAGGACATTCCTGACAGAAGAAAAAGCTTGTGAAGAGCCTGGAGGAGCTGCATTGCATTGACCAGAAAAGCAATTGTGGCTGATTTTACAGGTTCTGCTCTGGGACTTGCCAGGGCAGGTGGAGGTGACAGAGGTGGCCGCTGTGGCTGAGCCCTGCAGGTGCCTTAGGAGAATCTAACTGGCAACACTCCTAATTGCAAAGGTCTTGGCCCGTGCTCCTTTTTGGGATTTCCCAAGCTCCCTTTCGATGATCTGACATCCCAGTCAAAGTAAGATTTTGGTCTGGTCCTCCCACGAGTCACAGCGGTAACTCTCCTTCAGTGCCCTGTGGGTCAAGCCTGGGTGCCTGGGGATACTGACACCTGTGAACACAGCTAAAGCAGGCAGAGGGTGAAACTTGTCTTACTGTGTCTTGCTCCCTGTTATCTTTTGGGGGCTCCTTAGTGCATATCAGACCCCTTTGGGGTTAAATATCCATGAGTTAAATATCCATATATTTGTGTGGGAGGGTCTAGACAAAGTGGTGGTAATGATTCTGTGAGTTGTACTTTGATAAACACAGAAAGCCATACCACTAGACGGAAGGGATCGAATATTGCATTTGAATATTGCATTTCATTGTGCTAAGTTTTTTACACAAATAATCTTACTAAATTTTCATTACTCTGCACTATTGTCACTATTTTACAGAAGAGAAATGGAAGGCTCAAAGATACTGGCTATTCCCTGCTTACAAAAATATTTATAAATATATAAAATTAGTTTGTAAGCATTTCAAACAAAAGTAAAAAATAGGAAGTGAAAGTAGCTCATAATCTCACCTCTTAGAGAAAACCACCATAAGCCGTGAGTTGTATAATCTTCCTTAAGTTTCAAAAGGTACACACAAAGGCATACACGCATACCTTTTTTTCGTTTCTAAAGAACCTGGGACCGCAGTATACAGACTGTTTTGAAATTTGCGTGCTTTTTTCTTTTATCTTGGTTTTCTTGACTTGTAGTCGGGTAGTCGTACTAATGAAAGCAAGGCTTTTCTCTAGGACTCTGTGATGACCCACCTAGTTGTGTGACTGCACACAAGTCACTTTCCCTCCGGGCTCCAGTTTCCCTTATTTGTAAAACGAGGACGCGGCACAAGAGGATTCCGCGTTGGAATGCCAATGGGCAGGGCACCTCACCCCCTGCCCGCCTCGTGACTATCTGGGATGGTCTCCAAGGTCCAACCCCGCTTGACTTGGACAGCAGCCGCCGCTTTCAGTAACTCAGATCACAAAGCCCGCGCCAGGGACGCCTGGAAACCCAGGCGAGCAAAGCATAGCGCAGTCGCTCCTCCCGGAGGCTGATGCTGACGGAAGTGGCTGGGCAGGGCTAGGGGCGGGGCCACAGGCGCGCGGCGCGCGTTGCGTGCGGGCTGCTAGGCGGGCCGCGGCGTGACGTGCTTGGCGCCGGCGCCCGGCCCCGCCCCGCGCGGCGAGACCCCGCCTCTCCGCCTCCTGCCTGCCGCGGCCGCTCACGGCGCTCGCGCAGCGATGGCGGAGGCTGTGGAGCGCACTGACGAGCTGGTCCGGGAGTATCTGCTCTTCCGCGGCTTTACGCACACGCTGCGGCAGCTGGACGCCGAGATCAAGGCGGACAAGGAGAAAGGGTTCCGGGTGAGGGGCCGGCGGGTGCGGCGCGGGCAGAGGCGGCCCCGAGGGAGACCGGAGCGGGCTCCCCCCCAAGCACTGCCCTCCGGGGCGGGAGCCGCGCTGTCAGCGCGCCCGGGGGGGACCGTCGACATCAGCGCGTCTGGCCCTCCCTTGACACATGAGGAGCTGCGGTCCTCAGAGGGGACGTGACTTGCCTGAAGTTGCCCAGCGAGTCAGGAGCATCGCTGAGGCTGGAGCCCAGGTGCCCTGACTCCTGGTCCGGGTGTCTGTCCTCCACGCCAGCCTCCAAGCAGGTGCTGGCCAACTGGCCAGGATGAAGATAAGGGTTTTAGGAGATAAGGTTGGGTAGATAGTTAAGTTTGGGCAACAGAAATATTAAAAAGTTAGCTTCTGATGGCATTGGGAGCTCAGGGTCTGCAGCCCAAAATGTTAGCTGGGCATCTTTTGGTGTTTGTTTACAATGGCATCGTCGGGGACTTACCGGCAGTTTTGGCTCCGCAGTTGAGGAAGACCTTGTACATTTTCGAACGTTATATTTCCCCTGCTCAGACATGATCTTCTGTTTAGAGGTTCTTGGAATGTGTATGTGTGTGATTCGTGTGCTTGCTGAGTCCATCTGGTGTTGACAGGAGAACTGAGAGAGAGGCAACACTGTGTCCTCCGGTGTGATATCTCACATGGAGGTGACTTCTTTGGTTGGCGGTCTGAGCAGCTACCGGGATTTGGGTCAGTCAGTGCATCGCTCCCAGAGTCTAGGACTCCTGGAATGGTGGAGCTGGGAGAGGGATGATGGAGGTTGTCTCTCTGGTTTTTTGTTTTTGTTTTTGTTTTTCAAATCTTAGGCCACTGAGACCAAAGAGTTGAAGGAACATTTTCAAGTTGGTTGCATAAGCCAGACATACTGATCCAAGACCTAGACTCAGGTCTCCTGCTTTGTGCTTTTACGCTTGACATTTCCATGCTGGCTACAGGGTCAAACCACATTTCTAACGTCAGAAAATAACTCAAAAGCTATTATATTAGAATGTTTTGTACGTTTTATAGATGGATAATTAAAAAACAAACAAAAAACTTCTAACATCAGAAGCCACAGCAAGAGGAAAAAGCTGTATTCTTTCTGTGAAGTGATGGGAAACTCCCTCTTGTCCTTCACCACGTTCTCCATCTCCTCTTTCTCCACCAGGTGGACAAGATCGTGGACCAGCTGCAGCAGTTAATGCAGGTGTATGACTTGGCTGCGCTTCGGGATTACTGGAGTTACCTGGAACGGCGACTCTTCAGTCGCTTGGAGGATATATATAGACCCACCATCAACAAGCTGAAAACCAGCCTGTTCCGCTTTTATCTTGTCTACACCATCCAGGTGCTTGTTCATTCCGGGATTCCTTGGAGAAAGTTCTTTGACCCTGAAATAGATTTCCTTTTTAATTTCTAGGGCGGACTCTGTTCCTGTGGGGAAGAGGGGAACAGTTATAGTGCGAATTATTTTTGACTGTTTTCCTACTTTTTTTCCCTTCTCATCTGTAGATCAGCTGACTTGTCTTCCTCATTCCTATTTCCTCTCTTGTTTTAAGCACATAAGCCTGGGTGGCGTTTCAAAGAATATAAGTAACTGGGTTAAAGTTTGAGTAATAAAAATTATAGCTGACCCCGAGGGATAAGTCACTTGGATTGTTTGAAAAGCAACTAGGAATCAATTTTTAGGATGGCATTTATCTTCAGGGCTTCAATTTAAACCAGCTTCTTAGAAATTACAAGGAACTTGAGAAAAGTAATATCCTATATGGCATTTGTAGATTATATTTGGCCACTTATCTGGTAGGCTGCTATCTAGAGGCTCTCGTTTGTGCAGTAATGACTTATCTTAATTCTGGACTTCTGTCTCCTACCCCTTTCTGCTGCCTCCTCTTTGTCTCGGCAGACAAACAGAAATGACAAAGCTCAAGAGTTCTTTGCAAAGCAGGCCACAGAGCTCCAGAACCAGGCCGAGTGGAAGGATTGGTTTGTCCTGCCCTTCCTGCCATCCCCAGACACCAACCCCACCTTTGCTACCTACTTCTCTCGACAGTGGGCCGATACCTTCATTGTGTCCCTGCACAACTTCCTGAGCGTCCTGTTTCAGTGCATGCATATCCTCCCAGCTGCCTGGGCCTGTGGGCCTGGTCTGTCGAGACAGCGTGATCAGTGGCCGCTGCTCTCAATACAGTGCCCCAGCATCATTGTCATGTATTATGTGAGGGGGCTGGATAGACTGTGGTTATTTTTGTCAGCAGGCCAGGAAATCATGAATCTTCATTGTGACGCTGCTGAAGCAGTAGCTGACATGCACGAGTGGGGACAGTAGTAGCAATGAGGTCCAAGTGCCTGGCCCTGCTGGGAGCCCTCAGATAGGGCTGAGCTGGTGCAGCTCCTGCTCTTTGCAACTGGCCAGCCTGGAGAATACCCTGTCCATGCACGCCCTGTGCCCCTCAGGGTGTTACTTGCCTTGTTGAGATTAGGTAGGAGGTCAGAATACTTCTTGGGCTAGAACTTCCTTCCTGTGTTCACGTTTGGGTCACTCTCTGACAGCTACCTCCGTGTTTCTCAACTTGCCAGAAAACAGAGAGGCTCTCAGAATATGTGTATGGATAGTTAAGAGAGGGAGAATGTAAATAAATTGTAGCCCACCAGGTTTACCATTTTGTTGTGGAAAGCCTGCATTCTTGAGGCCCAGGATATCCCCCAGTGCTCATGCCTTTAGGCTGAAATTCTAGAGGAGGAAAAGGGAATCTGGCTTAGAGGTTGCTGCCTGGTGAGTCATTGATAAATTGGGTGTTTATGGGCTCACCCAGAGGTGACCGTTTCGGCCTCTGGGAGGGACAGCTGGTGGAGGTAAGAAGGGTGCCCCTTCCTTTTGTGCTGTGGGTCTGAGTGTGAATTCCACTCTTGCCAGGTATAAAAGCCCCTCCTCCTCCTTGTCCCCTATTGCTTTTTATCCTGAGGGCTTTCATGCTAGACTAGCAGGGGCTCAACCCAGCAGTGGTTATGACATGACCATATGGGCCCTCTATGGAAATTGGAAATGTCATTGAAGGTCTTTTCAGTGCAAGACAGTGCCCTGCAAACTAGGTCACACACATTTGAGCCACAGTTCACTTCCCCAGGACCGAGACCCTTAGCCTGCTTTGTGCTCCCCTTGACTGAAGCTGTTTAAGGTGGTGGGAAGGATGGACACCCTGACTTAGAATGGTATTCATAGCATGGCACGAGGCTGTCCAGTCTGCAGAAAGCATTCTCCTCAGTCTACACCTTTACTAGGAAGAGGTACAGTCTGGGGGGCGGGCCAAGCCAAGTGGCCGAGGCTTCTGCCCAGATGGTAGACCAGCTGGCCCCTGGGATCGCTTCTCACTGTCTGCCCTGACCCTGCTATGGCCTGCACTGGCTGGGAGGCCCACTGATTGTGAGCTCTTTGCTGCTGGTGTTTAGGGAGAAAACACTCAGATTTACATTTATGTCCTCTTTGTGGGCTGACCAGCCAGATTGGCGTGAGTGTCTGTGAATCTCTGGAGAAAGGCCAGACCCGGTGTCAAGGGAGAAACTCCATACAGCTGTGGAGAGCCTGCAGGACCAAGTCTGTTCTCTGCTCCCTATAGCCCGTGTTCAAGGGTTTTGCTGCTGTGTGAAAAGTTTGGGAAGGGCTTTTAATCATCGCAGGCAGGCTTTTTCTTTAACTTTGGGCACCAGTTCCCGTAATCCTGAACTTCGATGCAGAATGCCAGAGGACCAACCAGGTTCAAGAAGAAAATGAAGTTCTTCGCCAGAAGGTTTGTTCTAAACATGCTTGCTTCTTGGGAAGAACTTCTGCTTTTCGTATGTGAAATTAGGTAGTGGTGGTGGAGGGCTGATTAAAAATAGGAAAGCACGAATCTCAGATGTAAGTGAGTCACCAGAGAGGCAGTGTTGGAGATTTGGGGGCTGTAATAGTCTCTGGAAACAGAGGTCAGGTTCATATTATAAGTCCCGTGTAAAGCACGAATGACAGCAGTGGTAATGAACTTTGAGAGGAGGAAGACTATGTGCTTTCCTGTGTCTCTTTTGTACCCCTAGTCCTGTATGTCCACGTCTGTGTTGTTTACAACGCACGTATGATGTCATTGTTCTGCTCAGCTCCAGGAGCCTCTAGTTGGAGCTGAGGGGCCCACATTTGCCTTTACATTTTGTCGGAGGAGCACTTCTCTGTTGTTGAAATTAAGGCAACTGTAGGTCATATTTCCGGAAAAAGGAAGATTATAAGCTGTTTGCCTTTTAGATGCATCTGTGTATATAATTTTTTTCAGGCATAAGGTCAAAAATGCTGAACTTTGTTTAAAAAAAAAAAAATTATCCGTGAGACTTCCAGAGCCTGATTTTGTAGATTTTCCAAAGAGCAAAACAGGCCTGGGTGGAGCTGTTTTTCTCCATGAATTCAGGAAGAAGCAAGTCAGATGACAAAAAGAAAGTGGGATTTGTGTGTCTGACAGTTGTCGGTGTCTCACTTCAGTGTAGTCAAGGAACAGCTGCCCCCAGCCTGGTATCTCACTAGGTGGTGAGCAGAGGGTGAGGCCGGGGCCTCCGGAGCCGACGAGGCTGGATGTTGGACGGCTGGGTGTTGGAGGAGGCTGGGTGTTGGACGTGCTGTGTCTGCTGCTCCTCAGTGGAGGGAAGATGGGGTGAGGTCACCATCTAACTCGCCCGCACCCCCACTCAGCTTTTCGCCCTCCAAGCCGAAATCCACCGCCTGAAGAAAGAGGAGCTGCAGCCAGAGGAGGAAGAGGTCTTGGTCCAGCACAAATTGCCTCCTTATGTCTCCAACATGGACCGCCTGGGGGACTCAGAACTGTGAGTGTGTGCCTGCTTGGGTGGGAGGGGCAGGTGGGCGGTCCTCTCCTCTAACCTGTCCCCTGTCGCCTCACCCTGACCCTCCCCTCCATTCCTGGTGACTGGGAATTGCTGGAGAGCCTCCTTGGCCCTCACTGTTTCCAGATGAGCTATCTAAGTAAACTCCCCCCCGCTTTTAAAGTCCTCTAGCCTCTGAACCTGCTCCGAGGGAGGGGCCTGCACACCCAGATGTGCACATCTGGGTAAATAAACACAGACGCTGTCCTAAAGCCTCAGGAAGTGTGTGTGTGTGTGTGTGTGTGTGTGTGTGTGTGTGTGTTGAAAGTAGTGCCTTGCGGATGAAAAGATTGACACCCAACAGGTTGGATGCAGTGTGTGGTGAAAGCGTGCTCCCACCCGAGGCTTTGGAGAGGTAGGCAGGTGGGTGGCTAGCAGCTAACTTAGAACACAGCCAATTAGAGCAGAGGCCCAGCTGATGAGAACAATGGTAGCAGCTGAAGACACCAGGCTCACAGTGGTCCCACAGCTAACGACCCGTGAATCAGGATGCAAAGCCAGGCAGGTGGATTCCGGACCTACACACGGCCAGGTGCTGTACTGGGGGAAACTGCGCTGGTGTCTGAGCTAGCCTGGTGCAGTGGAACCCCAGGACAAGCCGAAAACAGCACATAAAAATTTGTACCTAGGGGCGCCTGGGTGGCTCAGTTGTTAAGCGTCTGCCCGCCGCTCAGGTCATGATCTCAGGGTCCTGGGATTGAGCCCCACATTGGGCTCCCTGCTCCATGGAAAACCTATTCTCCCTCTCCCCTCCCCCTGCTTGTGTTCCCTCTCTCGCTGGGTCTCTTTGCTAAATAAATAAAATCTTTAAAAAAAAAAAATTGTACTTACACTCAGTAAAAAGAAACAGGTGCAGTTAATTTTAGGACATATTTTATTTAGCCCAGTATGTCCACGATATCGTTTCAGTGTGGGTTGAACAGAAACGAAGGACCCGTGAGCTATTTTGCAGCGCTTTCCTGCTGAGGCTTGAATCCCGAGGAGTGTCGTGCTCCTCCAGCACAGGACCCGTGGGACTGACTGCGTGCCAGGGGCTCAGTGGCACGAGTGACCAGGTGGCTATTGGAGCGCATGGCTCTCAACTGTACCTGGGCCCTCAGAGTGCGGCGGGCATCCCCGTGGTGCCAGAGAAGCTGCAGGCTCCCCTGGGTACAGGAGGCAGTCCCAGGGATAATGCCACCTGAAAGCCGGGCCACACCCCAGGGCCGTCCAGAGCCCAGAAGGCCTGTGCTTTGGGTCCTCTTGGGTCCCCCTCCAGCCCTGTGACCTTGTGTGTCTGTTGGTCCAGGGCCATGGTATGCAGCCAGAGGAACACTTCCCTGTCGCAGTCGCCTCGAGTGGGTTTCCTGTCCTCGCTGCTGCCTCAGAGTAAGAAGAGCCCCTCAAGGTTGTCGCCTGCCCAGGGTCCCTCTCAGACTCCGACCTCAGCCAGGAAAGAGCCTCTCAGCGGTCAGGTGAGTGCAAGGCCTGTGTTTCAAACTGCCAAGAGGCCTCTGGCTTCTGAGACTGTATTTTCCGACTTTGTTTGTTCTGTTCTTAGGACTGATTTGTCTGGTATGCTGGTGAGATCCTAACTTCACATCTCACTCCCTTTTTTCCTTCCTCCCCGCCTCCTTCACACATGCAGGCAGCGCTGCAGGGTCAGGGCACAGATAAGAGCAGAGTGGAGGCGCTGAGGCAGTGAGGAGGAAATCACCTCACACAGCCTCTGCCCGCCTGCCCGCCCCCCTTCCTCTCTTCCGGCCGCAGCTGCAGGTGGTGTGGGCACAGTGAGATGGGAGGCTGGTGGGTGCTGCCGACCAAGGGTCGGGCCAGGTCTCAGACCCACGGCTAATCTGGAGGGACCTCTCCCCCAGCCCCCTGCCCTCTACACCGCCCGCACTCCCATGCCAAGCCTGAAAGCTGCGGCGCCGCAGGGGAGCGGCAGGCTGGCTGTGAGCAGTGCGCTTTGAATCTCTTCCCTTTCCCTCCTAAGCTCCTCTGAACTCAGGAGCACTTGTGACTGGGGTGTGGTGGCTTGAGGGTGAATTCAGGCAATTCTGGAATTTTGAATTTTGGGTGATCTAAAGCAGTGTGTCGAAAAGGAATAAGTTAGAGTTACTTCCGAGTCAGTCAGTGCGTTGTTTTTATAAGCTGGGATTTACTGATTCCGCAAAGGCCTCTGGCTATTTTTCACTTTGATAGACACTGGCAAGGGAATTTCTTTTATGCTAGTTCATGTCCAAAACAGCCCCCGGGTCCCACTGAGGACTCTTCCTGGCAGAGTGGGTCAGAATTCATGGCTTTCAGCAGTGCCTTCCAGAGTGAAAGTTTAACGGACCCACAGTCATGCTTCCTTGCTTGGCCGAGGATCCTTGCTCTTTTAATGTATTTTATTCGTTACAGATAAAGGCAGTCATCATAATTGCTGTCTTCCTCTCCCGCCACCCTTGGCTCGGGAACCGTTAGAAGTGACGCAGCAGTTTGGGGCTGCTCCCTGCAGCCGGGAAGCGGGGCGTCTGCCCCAGGGCTGGCAGGGCTATTTTGCTGCTGAAGTGCAGATGCTGAGCAGGACACTGGGGAGGGAAGAGTGTGGGCTTCAGAGGCAGGTGATGTCCTTTCAACTGCGGTCCCTTGTTGAGCGTCCTTGCTCAGATGGCTAAAAGTCACCCTGATTTGCTTGGGACGATACAGACACGTCTTGCCTGGGGGAGACTTCATGGAACTGACAGACTATGCGTGCCCAGTACACTGTAGCAGCGGGTGGTCTTAGCAAGGGCACTGGCCTTCCTGGGTCCCCGCCTCAGCTCGGAGACCCTAGGTCCAGCCACGCTAAAGGATTCTCACCTGGCATTCAGGAGGCCTGCAGCCATCAGAGAGGCATCCTGGTGATGCCCAGGGCTGGTTTTCTGAATTCCAGTTCTGTGGAATGTGGCTGAGTAAGTTTTGCCATTTGCTCTGGAGATCCCTGTCATAGTTCAATATTTTCTAAGTGTAATAGATCATGGATGGGGTGCTCAGGCTCTTGAAAAATGCATGAAATTGTGAAATTCAATTTCATTGACTTAAAATGAAAGAAAACCCGAGGATGGGTTCTTTGGGGTTAACTCCGCGGCCTTGTTCTTTATGTGTTCAGGAGCTAAGTGTCACATGATGAGATGGGAATGGGATTGGAACTTGTTGTGTAGCTCATGTTCAAGGGGTGAGGGTAAGAATGTCGTTCACAGCAAGCAGTCCCTGCCTCTAAATATATTCCAACAGAACTTGGGTCACAGTGAGGTATGTTAACAGAGTGGAGGTAGCTCTCTGTCCATTTCATGGAAAGGGAAATGGGACAATAGATGTCTGCCATATGAAAAATTGGGTCACTTGCAATTTTATTAATTTGTAGGACTCCACATTGATGTTTCAATTCTGAAAATAACTAGTATATTTGAGGTTCAGGAAATTCAGAACTTTATAGTTGGAGGAAGCTTAAAGATCATTTTGCCCCCTCACTTCTATTTTGTAGAGGAGCACATCCTTTGATTGCCTCCTGTGATGTGGAGCTCACTACTTGCTAGTGTGAGGATATTTTCCTGTTAGAAAGCTGTTTGTAGAAACCGCTATAGTTTTCACTTGCTGATCTTAGCTTTGCCCATCGAGCTACATAAAGGAAGACTTTTTGTTAGGACGCTTCCTATCTTTCCATGCTGAGTACTCTCGGTTCATTCTTCCCTCTCCCCTCCACTGGTTTCCCTTATGGTGTGATTTCTACACCACTCACCATCCTGCTCTCCCTCCTCTGGGGTACCTTCTAATTTTTTAATTCTTCTGTCACAGTTAACCCACCAAATTTGAGTGTATAATTTGAGATGCTCTCTTACCAATACCAAATGCAGTTAGTTGTATGATTACTTCTTGTGATTTTAATAATACATTGGTTTTAACTTTTTAATGGCATTGGCTTTATAATGAGTTACCTTGCTTTGTTAGTGCCTATGAAGCACACTCTTTTTTTTCACTTCTGACACAACAGAGCTCTCTTTCTTTATTATTAATGAAGAAACAAAAGAAAAACATAGGCTGTGTTATTACATTAACAATAAATAAAATAATCAGGCTTTCCTGTTTTAAATATTATTTATATATAACATTGTACATTTCAGTCAGGTCAGCATTTTGCCCACTTGTGATGGGTCGTCACAACTGTTGGTCATTGCTCCTGAAACGTTTATGCTATTATACGTGCCACAATATATGGCTGGCACACTCTGGGTTTTATAGGACTCTGGAGGCAAGACTTAAGAAACAAATGGAAGTGACTCGAAACCACAGCTCCCAAGCTCCTTTGGGATCTCTGTTAGGATAGTGCCTGAGGGCACCTGCGCTGCCGGTGACCCAGCCTGAGCTTGCACTCCGTCCTTCCCGCCAGCCTTATGATGCCGCGCCTTTCACTCCCACTCAGGAAGCTATAGGGCTGCCGGTTATTATAGAGATAACCTTTAATTGGCTGCAATGTAAGGAAAGCAAACTGCATTTTTAACTCCTATCAAAGTACTTCGTAGTGGGGCTGCTTCCATGGATTTTAACAGGGCGGAGGAAGAGGGAGCCCTCTTCCATGACTTCTGTTCTATAATTTTAAGTGTGACAAGGCCCTGTCTTCAGGCGAGACCAGATTGCTGGAACGTGTTTCCTGCCCCATCTGGATCACTGCCTGGTAAACTCTATTCAGGCCACTGAAAATTAATTTTTCTCTCTCTCTAGGAAGAAAGGCAAAGTGAATGATAAAACACAGGTTAAAATATTTGTCCTGAACTGTAGGAGACAGGTAGATACAGTAGAGTATGACAATGTAATTTGGACATTTGGAATGTTATGTGAATCTAGTAGTTACGACTTTTATGAGGTTTGCTTTCAAAACTCTGACTTAACAGTATTACCACAGTAAACATTTATTTGAGTACAGTTGTAGCTAGACACAAGTTTACCTTAACCTACTTACTCATAGTGTTCCGTGGAGAGCTGCTTTCATCAGCATTATCGTTTTTTGTTCTTTTCACCTTTCTTGAGTAAATAATGAGATGAGGCTGAGGGAGAAGCTCTCTCTAAGCAGAATCTCATAGGCCACATGGAGGGCCCTGGTTATCTGGACATAAACTACCCTCGCATTATCAAGGCAGTTTTTCAGCTCATTTTGGTGCCTTTTGTTAACACCTGTTCGAATTTTCATTTTGGGGGGTGGTCCAGCCCTTACCCAAGGACTTACTAGAAACTTCCTTGCCATCTTGACTTGAAGAGAAGCTCTGCCTTTGTCCTTCTTCATGTTGTATTTCCTGTCCTGGCTGGGGAAGTGCAACGAGTGACTTGTGTGTCAGCTAGAGGGATTTCAAGTCCGTCCCATACCCCTCTCTTCCATCAGTACGGGCCCATTGAGGGCCTTAGCACTGAAAAGGGAAGAGACGCCATCTCGCAGGTGTACCAGGTGGGCAGGGGAAGGAGCGCGTGCCACCGAGTGCCTGTCTGCCCTCTGTAGCATTCCCCACGCTCAGGGCCCAGGCTGGATTCCCCTGCGGTCCACGTACTTCCAGGGCATGAATGTAATATTGTAGGGATCCTTTTCCCTTTTCTTCTCCAGTGTCCAGTGTCAAGATCTCCTGCTCAGGCTGATAAATCTATCACAACTGCATTGTAGTTGGTCCAGGCTTTTTGAGACTTCCTCACTTGCCTGGGTCCCATTATTTTGGAAAGTGGCTGCCCACCCGGGAAAGTGGTCTTCCTTCTCTTGCCCACTGTGCTCCTAGCTGGCTGTGGAGTTGCCGGAGCCAAATTTAATCCGAAAACATAGCCTCTACTACTGTTGGGTTGTTTGTTTGTTTGTTCGTCTTTTCTATTAGAATATGAGAGTTTTTAGAGATGTATCGTGGAATTATTCTTTTTTTTTTTTTGAGTCCTCTTTTTCTCTTGGTAAAGTTTTGTCATTTTATCTTTTAAAAAGCTGGCCATTAATTTTATTGCTCATTTATATTGTCCTTTTACTCTCTATTTCATTAATCTTTATTCTGATCTTTATAACTTTGGGCTTCACTTGTTTTTCTTGTTTCTTGAGGAAGTTGTTCATTTGAAATCTTTCCCTTTTCTTGATGGAGGCATGTACTGGTATGAATTTCCCTCTTCGAACTGCACTTGCTGCATCTTACCAGATTTGGTGTGCTGTGTTTACGTTTTCATTGGTCTCAGGGTATGTTTTGGTTTCTCTTTCTGATTTCTGCTCTGATCCATTGGTTGTTCAGAAACATGTTGTTTGATCTCCACATACTTGTGAATTTTTAGATTTTCTTCTTATGATTGAGTTGTAGTTTGATATGATTGTGATGCCTGATATGTTTCCAGTCTTTTCAAGTTTATTAAGCCTTGTTTGGTGGCCTAACATGTGATCTATCCTGGAAATGTTCCGTGTGCTTGCGAAGAATGTATATTCTGCTGCTTTTGGGTGGAATGTTTTGTGTCGTTTTTAGGTTCTTCTAGTGTAAAAAGTAGTTCAAGCACAGTGTTTCCTTATTGACTTTCTGTCTGGATGGTCTCTCCATCGTTCAAAGTAGGGTATTGGAGTCCCTATTAGTGCATTGCTGCCTGTTTCTCCTTGGTATTTGCTGGGTGTGTTTAGGCACTCCTGTGTCAGGTGCTGGGTGTGTTTAGACACTCCTGTGTCATATCCTCTTACTTCTTACATAATGACCTTCTTTGTTTCTTATCATAGTCTTTGGCTTAAAGTCTATTACGTCTGATACACATATAGCTAAGCCTGGGGAAGTCTTCGGTCTGATTTTCCCTCCTCTCTAGAGATATGGGGAGGAATCAGTGGATTCCTAAAATGAGGGCCAGCACTAGTTTCAAGACCTCCTTGTATATCTTGACCAACTGTTACTTCTGGGTATGTTAGAGAAGTCTTCTTGGACTTTCTAAAACTGTGGAACCTCTTCAGTGTTCCATGAACCATGGGTTATTTCTCAGAAATGGCCGGAAGTACTGTGAGAAGGGCCTTGTCTTTGTTATTTAGTTCTGGGAACATGACATTTTTTCTTTTGTGTTCATCGTCACTTTCTTCTCTGCGCTCTTTTCATGCTGTTGCTTTCATCAGGTTTCTTGGGACATGGGGTTTGCTGTCAGATTTGGGTGGGAATTCCACCTCCGTCCAGCTCTCCCTGTGTGACCAGTAACCTAACCCAAGCCTGACTTCCTCCTGTTAAAATAACGTCCTCCTCTTTAAGGGAACATTTGTAAAGTTCTTAGCATGGTGCCTTGTATATGGTCAGCATTCAATGAATAATCTATTTTGGTGCATTATTGTTGTGGGGTTTTGTTTGTTTGTTTGTTTGTTTTTAGTTTATTTCTTTTATCTTGACTTTTAGTTTGTATCTTTTATCTTGAACCCACTTCTCCTAAAATAAGCCAGAATATAGAGCATCAAATACTTTCCCTAGAAGAAACCTCTGTTACAAGCATAAGTGGATACCCCTGAGATCACCTCAGTCAGAAAAACAGAAATAACCAGGGGCGCCTGGGTGGCTCAGTGGGTTAAGCCACTGCCTTCGGCTCAGGTCATGATCTCAGGGTCCTGCATCGAGCTCTCTGCTCGGCAGGGAGCCTGCTTCCTCCTCTCTCTCTCTCTGCCTACATGTGATCTCTCTCTGTCAAATAAATAAATAAAATCTTAAAAAAAAAAAAAGAAAAAAAAGAAAAACAGAAATAACCAGTACCGTGAAGTCAGCTACAGTTAGGCTCCATGTGAACTCATAGTCCTTTAAAATTTCCTTTTCAACTCTTCCCATGACTCCAGGGTCCCAAGGAATCTGTGCTAATCATGTTAAGTTGTGTAATATTAACATAAAAACTAGAAAGTAGAATGGGTGGAAAGCAACAAGCACACTTCGGTTGAGTTCTCTTGACTTAGGTCTTGTGTGCAAGTGACTTGCCGAGAGGTTGGTCTCAAACCTGAGTGGCAGTTGGCATCCAGATCCTTTGGCTGAGAGTTGTAAAATGAGGAGGGAGGGGACCACCACAGTTTGTGGGAATAAGGTTGGAAACAGCCCAGCCAGATACTCTGGAAGGATGAGGTGACATCTTTTAAAAAGGCTCTAGGGGCTCCTGGGTGGCTCAGTCACTTGAGCGTCAGACTCTTGATTTTGGCTCAGGTTGTGATATCAGGGTCGTGGGATCAAGCCCCAAGTCGGGCTCTGTGCTCATAGGGAGTCTCCTTGGGATTCTTTCTCTCCCTCTGCCCCTCTCCCTATACTCACTCTCTCTCATAAATGCATCTTTAGGGGCCCCTGGCTGGCTCAGCTGGTTAAGTGACGGCCTTCAGCTCAGGTCATGATCCCAGGTTCCTGGGATCAGTCCCGCGTTGGGCTCCCTGCTCAGTGGGAAGCCTGCTTTTCCCTCTGCCACTCCCCTGCTTGTGTTCTCTCTCTCATTGTATCTCTCTGTGAAATAAAAAAAAAAAAAAAAAAAAAAAAAAAAAAAAAACTTAAAAAAAAAAGAATAAATAAATACATCTTTTAAAAAAATTAAAAATAAAAAGTCTCTAGATTAAGAATCTCTCCATGGAAGTGGGTGGGGGTTATTGAATTCATCTGCTGTAACTTGCTCACCTTTATCACTCCTGCCATGAAACGGGGCCTTTCCCACCTTGCTCAGAGGTCCTTGAATTTCCAGTAATTTCTGTTAAGAATTTCTGGTTGCCTAGTAATCATTTCCAAATACCTCAGTATTTGTTAACATCAGCTGGCTTAGTCATATACTTGGCCCAAATAAGAGAGGATAATGTGTTCCTCTGTGGCTCTGGAGAGGTGACTATATGTTGCATAATTATTTTTTTGTATTGCCTAAACACTGAGTTGCCTGTAGCCATTTTGGACACTTAGCGAGGGGCCTGACCCCTCTCGTAGTCATTGCTCAGTAGGCACAGGTCTCCTGCCCTCTTAGCTAGAGTTAATTGTTCTGGTTAGATGAAGGAGGTGGTGGGTGGGTGGGTGGGTGTGTGTGTGCGTGCGCGCGCGCACAGGTGAAGGGTGGCAGGCTGAGGAGTGCTGCTGCCCTACCTCTTAGATCAGAGGAGGGGAGACCAAAAAGGAGGGGTCCAGTCTGCTCATGTTCCACTCTGGACTTTGCCCCGAGGCCGAGAGGCCCAGGAGCTGTGGGGTAGAGAAGCTGCCCCCTCCCTTGGCTTCTGCCTCTGCCCCTCCCCGGCTGAGGGGTCATGGCCTGGACTCCAGCAGGAAGCCGCCCTTCACCGCCCAGTGTCTCGCTGTCTAGACCGCCAAGGGAAAGGATGCGGCGTGCGGGCCCAAAGACGGGAAGAGCCTCTTTGGCGGGCTGGCGTCCGGGGAGTCCAGCTGGTCACAGCACCGGCAGCGGCGCCTGCAGGATCACGGCAAGGAGAGGAAGGAGCTCTTCTCTATGACTTTGCAGGTATGGCTGGGTCTTGGCGGGGCTGCCCTTGGGGGCCGTGGCTCTCGGTGGAGGGGTGCAGGGCCTGCAGGTACCCCTCCCACTTTCCGTGTAATGCTGTTTGTGGGTCACAGGTTCTCTGAGGCTTGGCCAGAGAGACCTGCTTCCCTTGCCTTCACCCAGAATCACCCAGCCTTGCTTTGTCACAGGGTGCCTTCCTCCTGCGTCCC
This sequence comes from Mustela nigripes, assembly GCF_022355385.1. NCBI lineage: Eukaryota > Metazoa > Chordata > Mammalia > Carnivora > Mustelidae > Mustela > Mustela nigripes. Next base: position 17,617,670 of record NC_081560.1, read on the forward strand.
CTGCTGGAGATGCTGCCCTGACGTGCGGTGTTGTGCTGAAGCCAGGCACTCGTGCTCGTGGTGCTGAGCCTGGGGACTCCCCTCTCCCCTAAAAATGGGATGGGAGTCTACCCTTCCTGGCAGTAAAGCTGCTTCTCTCTCTGTCACCTGCTCCGGATTGAAGTGAAACACCAAGGGATTTGCCAGTGATGTCACCTGCCTGACCACTTATCCTCTGTCTGGGGCTCCTGGCTGATGTCAGAAGCGCTGCTGCCGCTCCCCAGCCCTGTGTGTGCCAGCGGTGTAGACCCTCGTGGCTCTGACCTCAGATGGTCCTGTTCTGACCCCGTCCGGTTAGAGACATGAGCTCAGCTTCTCCCAGAAGGCGCCTTTCTGAGCTTGAGGTCTCTCTCCCTCTCTAACATTTTTGCTGTAGAGCTGTGCTTCTGTGATGCGAGGAGCACTTTGAAGAGCCTCAAGGGCCTTGGGGGTTGCAGAGGCTGCCCTGGCCTGTGCCCCCTGGCCCGGGTTATGTCAGGGGGAATAGTAGTAGTCGTGGGGGTCAACCCCCAGCCAACACTGGGGAGGCAGAGAGGGTGTGTGGGGTGCCTGTGGGGGCCTGACCTTGTTCCGGCTCTGCGGCTGTCCTCGTGTCTGCATCCTTATGTCTGGCCAGTCGCCTCGGTTTCATGGGATGGTGGGGCGAGGCTTCGCATCCAGCTCTGGACCTTGGGCAGCATATTTAACCTTCTGCTTTCAGTCTTAATTTCCACAGTTATCAGATGGGCTTGATAATAGAATCCCAGATGGTTTGGGGCAGGATTAAATGATTGAATCAAATGTAGTTATACAGCGCCTGGCCCTTACTGGGTTCTCACTGATTTTTATTGTCAGCCTGTCCTGCATCATGTCAGCTGTGACAGGACGAGGGTGCCCGCGGCCCTGGACTCCCTTAGCAGGGCCTGTGAGAGGGGGAAGGTCTCTAGACAGGGGCCGCTAACAGGAATCTGCTTCTCCTGGGACAAGCTGGTGCTGCTCTTAGCGTCCAGAGCTCTTTCTTCTAGAGCCTGTGGCCCCTCAGAGCCTCCCCCAGCATGCTGTGGCCTGGCATCCTAGCTGTCCTGCAGCAGGTCCCCAGATGTGAAGGGCTGGGACCGGGCAGACCCCTCACAGCTGACTTGTCCCCATTTTTCTTATCATAGAGCGCAGAGAAGAAGGCCGAGGCTAGTGGCCCAGAGGCTGAGCCCTGCCCCGAGCCCCACGTGGAGGCACTGGAGACGCTGACGCGGGCTTCTGCAGCAGGTGCCGAGGGCGGAGGGGTCCGCCCTGAGCAGCCGTTCATTGTGCTGGGGCAGGAGGAGTACGGGGAGCACCACTCCTCCATCATGCACTGCAGGTGGGCTCGCGTCTGGGGGCCCGGGGGAGGCCCTGGCAGGGAAAGTGCTGGCGGGGCTGGCGGGGCTGGCTCCCTGGGAGGCCTGGCTTGTCAGGCTGTGCATGTGATGGTGTGGCGGCAAGGAGGTCTGTCCGGGGGGTGGTCCCTGATGGACCACGGTCATCCCTCCAGAGTCGGAGGAGGGCTGCGCAGCTGCTCTTGGCCTGGGTAGCCTCTCTGTCCTTTCTCACTATGGAACTCTGAGTTTTAGTTTTAGTTTTAGTTTTATCTGAACTCCCTGAGACTTCATTTTAATTTGCTTTATGTTGTTTTATATATATGATTTGTGTGTGTGTGTATACATATATATAATTTTCTATATGTTTTGTTGTTTTACTTTTCGGTAAACCTTCACCATGTACAAGTTTTTAGTCACACATGGTGAAAGCATGAGCTCTGTGAGGCCTTGTGGACTGTGGTTTGGGGAGAGTGAGGGGCTCCCTGCCGCAGGACTGTGGCTCTGGAGTCCCCCGGGGGGCGCAGCTGCCCGGGCACAGGGCACCTCGCCGCTGCTCTGTCTTCACTGCTTCCCCCAGGGCTCAGCACAGAGTAGGTTCTTGCTAAGTCGTTCTTGACCGGTGACTGAATGAATACTTCTAGAAAGAGTCCATGCCCATCCTTGGAGTGTAGGCAGTTTGGGGAGCAGTTGCGAAGTCAGCGGGGCCATGTTCTGGGCTCCAGCTGACGAGGACGGTGGGCTCAGGCAGGGAGGTAACAGCCTCCTTCTCTCCCGTCTTAGAGTGGACTGCTCGGGGAGGAGGGTCGCCAGCTTGGATGTAGACGGGGTCATCAAAGTGTGGTCCTTCAACCCCATCATGCAGACCAAAGCGTCCTCCATTTCCAAGTCGCCGCTGCTGTCTCTAGAATGGGCCACCAAGCGGGACAGGCTGGTGAGTGACGCCTGCCTTGTTGCGTCTAAGTGAGGAGCGCCCGAGGCCACCCCCTGGCGTCTGGCCCCACAGGCTCAGCTGAGGCAGCCAAACCACCCCTCCCTTCTCTGCTACTGGGGTTTGGGGGGACACGCATCCAGACTGTCCTGGCAGGGGGGTTTGGTGGCGAGTGCTTCTTCCTCTCGGCCCAGGGAGACACCAGCTTGCCTCCCGTTCTCCCCCATCAGCTCCCGTCATCTGTCCAGTTTCTGACAAGCCACCGCGAACGTTCTCAGCTTCTCAGCCGCCCCTCCCCCTGCTGAGACCCCGCCCCGTGGCAGGCTCCCGGGGTAACAGCTTAGGCTGGTGGGGGTAGTGTCCTGTTCAGGGTCCCCACAAGTGCTGTTAGTACAGTGTTCTTCCTTTTGGACTTTACTGTTTGGGAGAGGATTTGTAGTTTAGGAGGTAAAGTTGATTTATAGTGTTTTCTTTAACTGTGTTCCATTTCGAGGAGATCATACAAGGCAGCCCAAGGGGCAAACCTCATTGGCAATGTTTTGTTTTTGTTTTTGTTTTTTCAATAGTTTTTGACAACCTGCAGAATTTATCTTTATGATACTAGGATCTCAGAACTTACCCTTTACACGTATTAATCTGCCAGTGTTAATTTGAGCTCAGTATGTTGGTAATATTCCTGGGGGATATCCTCGAACCTGCTTCTGGCGCTTTCTTTTGGCAGTACCGGTTACTATCTTTGAAGCTTTTTACCCAGTAAATCACAAATGCCTGGAGACAAGGATATCCTTTTCTACTTTTTCTGGAGGCCGTAACAGGCCCAGAGCCAGAGCTGTCCCCAGAACATGTCACTGGGGCAGGGGCCAGTACCCAGGGAGGTGTGGCAGGTAGAGGAGGAGCAAGAAGAGAGGACGGGAACTGCTGGGATTGAAAACTGGCAGAAAGGGAGGGAAGGTCGGGGCTTCATTTAATCAACACATTTCCAGGTGTATCTGAGACGATACTTCTCTCCCAGTCCATAGATTTCTTTTGAAGTTTTGCTTCTGTTCAAGGTCACCTCTGATGGCTTCATGTCATTTTATTTTTTTAAGATTATATTTATTTATTTATTTGACAGAGAGAGAGAGAGTGAGAGCCCAAACACAAGCAGGGGGAGTGGGAGAGGGAGAAGCAGGCTTCCTGCTGAGCAGGGAGCCTGATGCAGGACTCGATCCCAGGACCCTGGGATCATGACTTGAGCTGAAGGCAGATGCTTAACAACTGAGCCACCCAGGTCCCCCTCTTCATGTAATTTTTGAATGAGGTCCGTGTTAGCCAGATTTCTCCCGAGTGTGTGGAGGTGGGTGGAGGCGGGGCCTCACCCTGTAGCTGCCCAGACCTGCACCTCACAGGAGCGGGCCTGGCCCCGCAGTGGTCCTCCCCGACCGGGCCTGAGCTGTCCTTTGCATCCCCCGCCCCTTCTGCTTCTAGCTCTTGCTGGGCAGTGGTGTGGGGACGGTGCGTCTTTATGACACAGAAGCTAAGAAGAATCTCTGTGAGATCAACATCAATGACGATATGCCCAGGTGAGTGGGAGGCCGCGGCCCACACCCGCCGTGCTCTGCGGGGCTGGTTCTGCGCTGGGCCTTCTGCCCCATCCCTGTAGCAGGACCCGCCTCAGAGCTGAAGCCTGACTTCTCTGGGGGAGGCGCAATGCTGACCCGGCCCCACGTGTATTGCAGAATCCTGTCGCTTGCCTGCAGCCCCAACGGGGCCTCTTTCGTCTGTTCGGCCGCCGCTCCGAGCCTCGCTGCCCAGGGGGACTTCTCGGCTCCAGATATTGGCAGCAAGGGTACTAACCAGGTTCCCGGCAAGCTGCTGCTGTGGGACACGAAAACCATGAAGCAACAGGTGCCAGCCCTGCCCCTGGGGATCTCCTCGTGGGTCTGTGTGGGGTCGCGCTCCTGGGGTAGCCCTGTGTGTCAGCTTCCTGGTCTTTCTGATGAGCCTCGTCCTTTCTTTGCTTTGGTCTCCTCAGATTTCAATAGGTGAAGCAGGTTCAGAGTCGAAGGGTTGGAAAGTAGTCACACTGCAGCTAGGCCGGCTGCTGGCAATTGTAGTCATCCAGCATCAGGCCACAGACGTAGAAGTCCCACCCAGCCTATCAGAGGGCGCTTGTGGTTTATTAAGAATTTTTTAAATTTAATTTTGTTTATATTGAAAGGCTTTAAAAAAAAATTTTTTTTTTTCAGCAGTTCTGGTTCACATCCAAATTGGGAGGAGGGTCCAGAGATCTCCCATTGACCCCCTGCTCCCACCCCCTGCTTAGCAGAGCGGCACTCTCTTTATAACAGAGGCCCCCCATGCTCCCAGTCTGCCTTCGGGCCCAGTCTTCGTGTTGCACGCTGTCTAGGTCCCGACAAATGTATGAGGACCATTATGGTACCACACGGGCCATTTTCACTAAAAGCAGCCTGAAGGTCCTGTGTGCTCCTGTTCCTCCCCTCCGCCCCTCAGACCTTGGCACCCGCCCATCTCTCTAGTGTCTCCATAGTTTTGCTTTCTCCATCACATCGTGTAGTCAAGATCTCACTGTGTGGTTCCATTGGCTTCTTCACTTTGTCTTATGCAGTCAAACAGCTTGTTTTTTGGGAGACAAGTGGAGTCTCTGACTCCCTGTTAACGTAGTGATGCATAAAGGTGCCAACAGCAGCCGGAAGGAGTGGGGACTCATGCAAGTTCCTGGGAAGTGACAGCCGGGCGAAAGCTGCCTTAGGAGCCGAGGACTACCCACCCACCGTGGCAGGTGCTTGCCGCAGTGACCCTAAGCGCCCAGAGAGAGAGATGAGGTGTAAATGCACACATTTAGAAGGCTCTGATGTTTCTTACTGAAATTAGTTTCGGGGCGCAAATGTGGTGTGGCCCTTCCATTCGACAGCCGGATTCCCAAGGCCACTGGACGCCGGGAAGTGTCCCTGTCCTGTAGATGGGCCTTTTGTGCCTCCCTGTACCTGCCTGTAGAGATGGGGTGCATCCCCCTCTGGGGGTCTCCCCGGGGCACAGGAGTCAGGGCCACCCTGGAATTCTTGCCCACCGTGCCCCGCCACATCTGTCCTCCTGAGTTTCCTTGTCTCGGCAAATGTGCCGCACTGTGAAACTGCGCGCCCTTCTGGAGCCACTCTCCTCCCTCACCCTGCAGAGCCCGTGGGCAGACACCATCCGCTCCACCTGCAAACTGTTTCCGTTCTGCCCACTTCTCTGCGCTTCCAGGGACAAGCCCTAGACTGGGTCTCAAGTGCCCCTCGTAGGACGCCGCACGACCTCCTGCGGTGGGCCCTGACCTGCTGCAGGAACGACAGACCCTGGAGCCTGTTCCTCCAGACTTCTGGTCCACACCCCCGCAGGGCCCCTGCCATCAGCCCTCCCCACTGCCCCAGCCTCCAAGTGTGTTCTGCAGGCCCTCCCCGGGCACTGTCCCCTGCATGCTGTCCCCTCCCAGTCGTGGTGTTCTCCCTGCCCGGCCCAGCACACATCTGTCCTGCAGCCCCTCTCGCTGCTGGCCCTCGTACAGCTTAGTTAGACCCTTCATCTTTCTCTTTGCCTCGAAGCCACTTAGAGTAGTTTTATGTTTCCTTGTTATCTTTAAAGTTTTAATGAAATACTGAGTACATACAAAAGAATCTTGCAATCAGAGGTGTGCAGTATAGTGGGAAGAGAAGCCGTCACATGAGCATCTAGGTACGGTCACGGTTGGAAACTGGAAACTTCCCGCACTTTCCATGCTCTCATGTGCCCCTCTGAATCTTGGTCCTCTTTCCCTTTTCAGACAGAATTTGTCCTGAATATTGAGTTGTTATTCTTCTACAGTTTCAAATTTAGTTGTATTTTTTGTTTGTTTTTGTTTTTTTTAACTAGCTCCAGTTCTCTCTGGACCCCGAGCCCATTGCCATCAACTGCACAGCTTTCAATCACAACGGGAACCTGCTGGTCACGGGGGCAGCTGATGGTGTCATCCGGCTGTTTGGTAAGCAGCTGTGCTCGTGGCTGTCTGCTCCCCTCCTTTCGTGGCCCAGAGAGGAGAGTTGGATTTTTGCTAGCTGGACTAGAAGCTATTGCAGAAACTCACCCAATTCAGGATGCTCGAAATAGAGCTTAATTTTGGTCCAAGTCGGCTCTTTTCCAAACCTCTGTAATCAGCCCCCTTGCACATGGTCAGTGTCCGTGGGCCTGGGAGTGGTGGGGCTTAGCAGTCCTTGAGTGTGGCGCTGTGTGGTCCGAGTCCTGTGGCTGGAGTGAGATCCAGGAGGACACATGAGACAAATGGTGTGCCTTCTGCTGAGGGTGGCTGGTGCCTTCTCCTAGTGAGACCATTAGACCGGTGTGCAGTGGAGTTACCGTGCGCGCTGTTGGAGGAGCCCAGCTTCATGCAGGCCCACCCTGGAAGACTCTGGAGTCTGGGAGGGAATGAGGGACCGAGTCTGGATGAGCCCCCGGGCGCCCCGTGGGACCTTACAGAGGCCTCCTAGGAAGCATTTGTTTGTCTCCCTAGACTTGTGTGCCTCCCAGATGAGCTCAGGCTCTGGCCAAGGATCCTGAACCTCGTGTTTGACCCAGGGAGAAAAGCTTCAACTTCAGAATTGTTGAATCACTGCTTAATACACCGGAGGAGAGAATTAGTGCACTGAGAGAGTTTTTTGGCAGGGCTCAGCTCTGGGATGCCTGTAGGCTCCAGGAGACCCTCTGCCTCCAGAATAGATCCAGCCCTTGGGGAGGAGGGCCAAGGTGCCTGCCATGGGCGAATCCTCCCCGGGGCCCTGGCGGGGGTCTCAGCGGCATCTCATCCCCGCAGATATGCAGCAGCACGAGTGCGCCATGAGCTGGAAGGCCCACTGCGGGGAGGTCTACTCGGTGGAGTTCAGTTACGACGAGAACACCGTGTACAGCATCGGCGAGGACGGGAAGGTAGGCGGGAGCCGGATTTCCACCTGGAACGCTTCTTCCTTTGGCTTGAGATTCCAGAGGGCAGCAGAATAGCATGAAGGCTGAGATGAACCCTGCCCGGGCCCTTCACAGGCTCTCTGACCTCAGGGTCCCTCTCCGCCTCAGCAGGCCAGCCATACAAGGGGGCGGTCATTGTCACCAGTCTTGGGACCGTTGTGAGGTCTGAACAGGTGTAGTGGGGGTTGGTGATGAGGAAAAGGGAGAGCCCAGCCTCCCTCCAAGTTTTAGCGGAAGTGACTCCTCCCACTCTGGGTGGATGCGGGATTCAGATTAGGACCCGGGTTGAGCTGGCCAAGGTCATCAGAGGTCACAGCCGGGTGTATAGAGTTGCTTCCTAGAGGCCACGTGGTTAGGCCTGAGTGGAGTCAGAAAGCCCAGTAGAAAAAGATAAAAAGTGAAGATCAGTGCCCCCTTGTGTATTCTTTCTAGAAGGACACGTTCAGATCCAGGAAAGGGAGCTGGGCTGGGAGGCAGCAGGAGAGGAGAGAGGGAGACTTGGTTTTCGGGTATTCTACCTGTACCCTTGGATTTTGTACTGTGTACCTGTATTCCTCACTGAAAACTGTAAGTTCAAAGTAGATTCTGCATTTGGAAACTATGGGGAGGGATTTTTAAGGTAAAGCTTGACTTCTGTTTATGTGAGTAGGAGTCTCAGTGAAGAGGTGGTCACACAGCTTGTCCACGGTGTAGACTAAAGGATTATGTACACCACAAGCCATGAAGCTAGTTTATAACAGTTCTGCTCATGTTCAATTGATTACGCTGCTGAGGCGGTGGGAAGGTAGTTGGAATTATGCTCTCTTCTAAGTCGGAAAATCCCAGTTGGGTTCTAACCCTAGAAACAACAACAGTAATAATAGCGATCATGTGGTGCATCCCCCCAACCCCCCGTTTGAGAGATGGGAATCCATGCCCGGGCAGATGCCCACCCTTTCCCTCTCCTGGAGTCAGGCCAGAGAGAGTTCAGGTCTTCTGTGAAGTTGCGGGCTCTTTCTGAGATGTTGTTTTCTAAAAAAATATTTGAATTGTATTGGGAAAAGACAGACCTAAGGGTCACTGCACTGCCTCTCCTGGTGGCCTGTTGGTGCCCCCGCGTCTGGCCTGGGCCCCCGTGGCTGAGCGAGCCCTCAGCCTGTGCTTCCTGGTTGCAGTTCATCCAGTGGGACATCCACAGGAGTGGCCTGAAGGTGTCCGAGGACAGCCTCCCCGCCGACGCCACCGGCCCCTTTGTGCTGTCGGGTTACAGCGGCTACAAGCAGGTTCAAGTGCCCCGGGGCCGGCTCTTCGCTTTTGACTCGGAGGGAAATTACATGCTGACGTGTTCTGCCACAGGAGGCGTCATCTACAAGGTACCTGGTGGGGGCGGAGGGCCTGTCCGGGTGGGCAGAGAGGTTCCTCCCTGGAGGTGTGGGCCAGGGCCAAGCCGGCTGCATGTGCAGAAGCCTTGGTGCTGCAGGCCGGGCAGGGCAGGGGGGCTGATCCCCAGCTCGGGGGTGGAGACAGGACGGAGACGTTCGTCTTTTTCTCTGCTTGTCCATTTGCTGTCATTTGACGAGATTCTGGCCCTCCTCCGCTTTTGTTCCTTGGGCATAATATCTATTAGAGAAAATGTGAAGAAGCAGAAGCGTTGGGAAGTGTGTTGGTTTGAGGGGAACGTGCCGCACACGGACAAGTGCTTCCGTGGTCTGCTTCAGTGACTGATCTGGTATAGGCTTATTAGCTTCCTGGAGGTCCCCTGGTCACAGACATTACAGCTCGTGCCCAGGGCGGAAACCGGGGGGTGTGGCTCTTCACACCAGCATGGAAGTCATCCACGTGGAGTTTGTGCCTCAGTTTATGTGCTTGTTTCAGTTCTCATGACCGAGCTTCTCTATTCATGTACTTTTTTGTACAACTGTCTGCAATGATAAACCTCATCTATTTTACTAGTATTACCAGACAGACTAGTGATGGGGATTTGAGTTGTAGTCAAAGCATGTTTGTTTTTTATTTTCTTTAAAGATTTTATTTTTTTGTTGAAGAGTGTTCGTGCGCACATGCATGAGCCGTGGGGCGGGGGCAGAGAGAGAAGCAGACTCACTGCTGAATCAGACTCCTGCTCAATCCCAGGACCCTGGGATCATGACCTGAGCTGAAGTCAGCCGCTTCACTGACAGAGCCACCCAGGTGCTGGTCACTACACAGACCAGTTCTTAGCCTCCGTGGCAACTCTTTGCCTAATGGTAGTGTTTATACAGTGTGTAGGCATGGAGTCACAAGAATATTCTCTGCCTGGGGGCTCTCCGTGCCCCAGTTACCCTGGCTCATGGGTCGGTGGATGGCACGTGCCCTGGACGGCAGCTGCGTGCAGGTGTCGGGTGAAGCAGTGTGAGCGCGCACGGGAGGGTGTGATCCTGCTGTCGTGGGGTCACACTCAGGACCAGCAGCGACAGGGCAGGGTTCTGAGCAGAGGAAACTGGGCAGGGGCTGGGCCTTTGGGGGGAGACCCCTGCGGGGTGGGGGCTGGTCCGTGGATCTGAGGCCTTCAGAGGAGCAGGAGGTGGGGAGGCCAGTGAGTGAGTGAGGCCGGCCTTGGTGTCCCACGGGGATAGAGGCAAGTGAGAGCGCTGGAATGGGGGAGGGAGGCGTGCAGAGGTGGCGCGTCGGGAGCCGCCTCGGCTGTTGGTCCGGAGTGTGGCACCACGGGTGATCCAGGCTTGCCATCCCCGAGGTTCCCCTTTTCCACAGATGATGATGCATTAACGGCTCTTCCCTTCTTAAAATTAGCTCTGTAATTTCTTGTAATTGCTATTAGAAGATGCTATGAAAAGCTTTCTGTCTGCAAGTTTAATTGTATTTTATTATTTAAAAACTGAGTTTGTTAGCCTGTACTTTGCTCTGTGTATGATTTTTTGTGTGTGTTGTGTGTACATTTGTGTATTTTTAATCATGAGCCTCGTCACTTGTTATTTGTCCCACTCAGCCTTTGTCATCTGTTGCAGTCAGCCTTTGTCATTTGTCCGAAGGGCCTCCTCCTCTTCTGTCCTCTTGCAGCTGGCTGGGGATGAGAAGGTTCTAGAATTCCATTTAAGCCAGGGTGGCTTCTGTGGACTGACGATTTGCTGTCAGATTTGCTCTGTAACCATTTAAGGGCTTGGAAGATTTCCCTCTGTCTAATTTTTGAAATGCCAGTTATGGGGTCTAATTTCTTAAGGAATATAATGAACTTTTTACAATCTTTAAACGATCTATGATTTTTTTTAAGATGTTTTCTCCATGAGGGCCCAGACTGCTGTTTCCTGCTCATGGGTGTTTTCTTTTGCTGGACTGATCGTTATTAACTGTGCTCCTGGCTTCCCCTTCCTTGTTCCCTTCTGACTCTCATCACTGTGGACTGAGTCCCGGGAGGCTGGTGCTGCTGGGCGAGGGAGAGCCCTGCTCACACATCCTCAGGGCGGCCGGCGTAGCACTGTGCTGGCTGCTGTCGGAGAGGACCCACAGCCTGCCCTCCAGCAGCTTGCCTTCCAGGGGGAAGCAGATGGGAAACAGCAGGGCATGTGTGATCGCACGCTGGAGCGCAGTAAGCCCAGTAAGCGCAGATTTGGGTGTGGTTTGGGGAGGGTGCAGAAGGCACCTGCCCACAGTGAGTTCAAGGTGGCAGAGAGAACATTCCCTTGTCTTTTTGAGCAGATTTTCCACCTAAGACAAAGGAATGACTATAGTCGGGACAGTGAAGGCATTTCCTGGCACAAGAAATTAAACCGAGGTCTTCTGGGAGGGAAAGATGGGTATGCGTGCCCGGGCACTTCCTCATGTTGGGGCGGCAGCCCCCAGACTTGAGGCAGTTTGGTGGATAAAGTGGCTGTGTGTGTGAACAGTGCCTGCTGACGCCTCTTCTCTCCTGTCTTGCAGCTGGGTGGGGATGAGAAGGTTCTGGAGAGCTGCTTGAGCCTGGGCGGCCACCGAGCCCCTGTGGTCACCGTGGACTGGAGCACGGCCATGGACTGTGGGACGTGCCTCACTGCGTCCATGGATGGCAAGATCAAGCTGACCACCCTGCTGGCTCATAAACTCTGACGGGACCACCCCCACCCCCGAGGGACGCCCACGGAGGCAGTGTTTTCCTGTTATCCTGGGGGAGTGGAGTGACGGGACCCGAAGGCAGAGCACTCTGCTTCCTGCTCCTGGCCTGTGTGGAGACTCCTCAGGGAAAGACAGTCCAGGGAACTCTGGCTCTTTCCAGCAGCAGAGACCGGACAGGAGCCACACTGAGTCATGGCACAAGTGCCCCCAGAGACCAGCGTGCTGGGCTGCGCAAGGGGCATGCTTCAGGCGGCAGGGACGAAAGTTCAGAAAGCAGGAGATGCAGCATGATGGCTGCTCTCTTGGCCTAGGAGGGAGTGACAGTATTTTGTATATATTTGCTCATTTTTCCTTTTTTTTTTTTTTTTTTTTAAAAAAGAATATTCTTGTGGTCACCTGGTATCTCTTTCTGGAACGCGGACATGCAGCAGAGCGTCTCCTTTCACCCTTTGCCCTTGGAGAGGCAGATGTTCCGACAGGAAGCTGGTCAGCTTCGAGCTGAGGCCCTGCGTGCCAGGTGTTGCCAGCTGTGGGGCTGAGCCGTGTGGAGGTTTGCTTGTTGCTTTGCCTTAGAGCTAGGTGTCCTGTCTCCCACCGCCGGGCTAGGTAAGGTTTGTGCTCTTCCTCTTTCTTTGGGCTGCAGTCAGGGAGTCATAGTGTTCTTTTCTTCTGTGCATTGGTGGAGTTTCTCGAGATGAGGTTAGGGTCTGAGGCCTCTGACTCCAGCTGCCCCGTCCACCTGGGTGGGTGTCCCTGTCCCTCTGCCACTGCGGCTCTGCTTCTTCTGTCTCCTTCACATCTTTGAGGTGGACCGGAGCCAGCCGCCAGCGCCCTCTGCTGGTGGACAGTGAGAGGGCGGGAGCCAGTGGGCCAAGCTTGCTTTTCCAGGGAGGCGGGCAAGGGGTGGGTCTCCTGCTCCAAGGGCTGACGGAGTGGCCTTGGTGCCCAGATGCTCCGAAGCGCCATTGTAGGGCCTCTTTGGGCTCCACCCCAGTTCTGGTGGTGCAGGCATAGGGGGGTACTCCAGTTACCTACCTCTGGAAAATCATGAAGTTGGTACGAAGGCCTTGGCTCCCATTCTGTTGGTATTTGCGGTGAGAGTAGGGGTTTATGTGGCTCAATTATGGGAGAACAACAGAGACTGATAAGTAGTTACTTACACATTTTTACCGATTTCTACCTTGGTAACCCTCTCTTCAGATGAAGAAAACCAAGACTTGTCCATTTACAATTGTCCCCGTCTTCTGCACTGAAACAGCAAATAATCTTCCCCACAGATTCTGTAGGACATTTAAGAAGCTGTCATGTGTTTCATTTGAGTGAGAGAATTCACTGTTTAACCTCGAAGTTTTGTTTCAGTTTCTCTTTATTACCCATTCTCTTCTCAATATGGTCTCCACAGCTACCGGAATGTCTTTAAGGATTGCAATGAAACAAAGAACTCTTGAAAAGCTTTGTCTTCTCTCTTTTCCTTTATGTTCTGGGCTGGACATCCACCTCCCTTTTGTTTTGGCTTTCGCTTGAGATTCTGTGGGGTTCCACAACACACTGCCTGAAAACACAAAACAAAACCACAACACTGACTAAAAACAAAACAGAAAAAACCCAAATCCCATTCACCTCTGACCTTTTGAAATTAGCAAATACAAGTGGCCAAACCTGCCCTCTCCTGGCCCGTTTCTCTCCAGCCTTCACTCCATCCTGAGTGCTAGTCAAGCCACATTCATCCTGGCGTTCCTCCCTGGGCCACCCAGACCCTCCAGGATGAGCTTTCATCCTGCGGTCAGTCACATCAAGACTTGAATTTCCTTCTCCTTCACAAGAGCTGCTCGGCACCTGCCCAGAACCCCAGCAAGACTCCTCCCATTCTTTTGGGCAAGGGCAGGTTATGGGGAAGCTGTCAAGCCAGTGTAGCTCAGGACCACCCCCCTCCCCAGCCTGCATATCTGGTATGTTTGTGGCTCCTGGCTCTAGCCTGGGCTGCTTGAGAGCCTCTGCCTTGCTGTCCGAGCTCTCTGCTCTGTGCTTACTGCCTCTGCCAGGCCTGGGAACATAGCTTTCAAAGCACTTTAGCCGTTGACTTCAGCCTGTCCAGATCCCACAGCTCCGGCTTTCTGTTCCCACTTGGACTTCTCTCCCTTCAAACAGAAAGCTGCTCGTGCAGATGCGAAGGTTTCCTGTTCCTCAGACCTCATATTTCAGCCGGTGATGGGAAGAGGTTTTAGGGAGACAAATACGGAGTCAGCGATTCCACTAAGAATAAGTATTTCCTGTTCCTTTATTCACACAACAAAACAATGCTTCACCAGTTAGACCTGGGTTTGCCTGGCTCACAGCTTGAGAGCAGAGGACCCTGGAGGTCAGCAGTTCTAATACTTTTCGCAGAACCAGAGAAGCAGGGCCTGCCCAGTGTTGCCCTCCTGAAAAGACTGGAGGCAGAGTTCAGGCTCAGCCTGCAGCTAGATGACCCTAGTGCACAATGGGTTGATTTTGTGACTTGAAACCATGGATTAATCTCCTTAAGCCTTGATTGAGTGAAACATTCCCGGCCCAGCGGGTGAAAGCCCTTTAGAAACCCCAAGCGCCACACAACTGGAAGAGAGCTTCAGGGTCCTGACTCCCCAAGCTTGGGCTGGAGCTCCCCTGTTGTGCACCTCTTGGGTATGGAGGGTAATTACCATTAGCGGATTTGTTATAAATCACAGTTCAAAGGGCTGTCTTGATAATGGCACATTTTGGGGTCAGTCAGTTCTGATCATCCTTTTATCTTGAAGTGCGGCAAAAGAAGGTTCACCTGTGACTGCTTGTGCTTGTGAGTTTTGTCATGTCTGTGACCTGGAGGTTTCTTTGCTGTAAGCTGAGTTTGATTTTAACTAAAACTAGATGCTAGCTCCACGTGTCCCCGTTAGTGCTCCGCACCAGGCTGAACACAGACCACCGAGGACACCTGGGAAGCTTTGTGGAGCTCTTGCTCGAAGAGGGAGCCCCTGGCCACCGATCTGAATGTTGAGTATTAGTGACACCTACTTCCTTTAAGATGACATATGAACAGGCTTTCTTTTCCTGCACCCAAGGGGCTCACCTTGTCCCCCTCCCCCTGGGATGTGGAGCCCCACCAGGGAGAGTTGACCTTGATCCCTATGGGAATCCTGAGCTTTAAAAAAGGCAGACCCTCCTCCCCCATCCTAATTTCTCCCTTGGGGTCCCTAATAAAGACTGCCTAGCAGACCTCCAGTGGAGCCGTGTTTGGGGACTGTTAAAGAAAAAAATACTCTATTAAATAGAAAATCATTCGTGACACTTGTTAAAAACATCAAGGCAGACTTTATTCAGGGGCGGGTGCTACAGTGGGGTTTTGTAGTAGGGGAGAGCCATCAGTCTTAACTCTGGATACAGCCAGGAGAAGGGACTTGATAGCTAAGGAACAGGGTGGGGGCAGTGGATGGAAAGTTGCTAAGAGGAAACACGAGGAGTAAGGAGGGTCGAGGGAGGAGGGCTCTGGCTAAACTCAGCGCTAGGATTCTTGCTGAAGGCAAGCTCAGTGATCAGACATCACCTGGAAGATGGTGAAAGATGAGGAGCCCGCCCAAATGTGAAGGCAGTCAGGATTGGGGCTGGGGGGTCCTGGCTAAAATGGCTTGGTAGGATGCTTGCTAAAACTGCACAATGCAGAAGGGGGCAGGGACGCTCCAAAGGCGGGGCCTAGATGACAGCTCAGAGGAGCTGCAGCCCAGTTTGGTCCGGGAGAGACGGTCAGGCCGCCGGAACGCAGGCGAGTCCGCGCCTGGTGGGGACGCCCACGGAGCGAGCTGCCTGCAGGGGGCGCGCCGGCTCTCCGCGCGGGCAGCGGCCGGGGCCGGAAGTGCCGAGGCCGCGCGGGGCGGGGCGGGAAGCCCCCGCGGGAGGCTCGCGCCGGCCGGCCGGAGCTCCGCCCTGTCCCCGTGCCCCGAGTCCCCGGGCCGCGAGCGAGCGTGCGGGCGGCCTCGGTCCCTTGGTCAGCCAGGCGCCGCGTGCAGGTCCACGTGCCTCCCCTCCACTCTCGCCCCCGCAGGTTGGCACTCGTCCCGCTGCGGCCGGGGCGGCCGGGGCGGTGCAGGGTCCCCGAGGCAGCGGCGGGCGGTGGCTTGGGGGGGGTGCCGAGCGCATCCCGAGCGTGCGGGGCTGGGTTTCCCCAGGTAGCGCGGGCTCCTTCCGGCTTCCCGGCCCTCCCCGCCGGGCCTCTGCGCTCCTTGGAGCCCCGGCAGCGTGGCGTCGGTTAGGCACAGGGTTTGGCCTGCCGGACCCGGCTGCGAGCCCTGGCTGGCCATTTCAGACTTCTTTGAAACCTTGTGCACATGCAGTCAGTTGCTCGTTTGTAAAATGGGTTTGATAATAACTGCCTTGGGGTCGAATGGATGTCGCTCCTTAGTTGTGGGAACGACTATTACCTTAGCCTGAATTCTGACAGCAGCGGGGCACCTTGGCCAAGGTCTGTCCTCTGGCCAGACAGGTTAGGATGACGTTCTGCTTGTTTTTAAGTTGTAATCAGCCTTCTAGATGAACAATAAATGATTGTGATTCAGAGAGGGGTCCTTTATTTGTGGCTGACCCTTTTTGAGGCAAACTCTATTCCAGTAAAGTCCTCCCTAGGCGGAGCCCTGAGCTGCTTTCAGGGTTGGCTGGCAAGTGGAAGGGTTCAACTTGTACCCTTTGAGCCCCAGGGTGGGGACTGAGCTTTAGGGGGAGGGGAGAAGAGAGACCGTTAGATGAGAGGCTGCCCTTGGGTCTTTGGGATTCTCCCATCCCGGAGCCAGCTAAAATCTGGCCAGTCAGAAGTACCTTCGGATTAAGGGAGGGGGTGTTGGTTGGTTGGTTGATTCAACCTTCCCAGGGATCAAAATGGACTTGGGGTTCTCTGTAACCACACCAAGGTAGAGGAAATGGAAAGTCTGGATTTGGGGAGATGAGGGAGAGATAGGTTAAGGGTAGGAGAGGCAGGGCACCCTGGGGTCAGCAAGCATCTTGGATGATAGGAAGAAGGAGAGTGGCCCGTCTTAGTGTCCTGGGCCCTGCTCTTTGCCCCGCTAACCTGTGGCCTGTCCTGACCAGTGATTACAGTGGCTGACGGGAAGTATCCTAACTTCTTAGAATTCACTGGACTTTGTTCTTTGTAGGAATTGCAGTGTGACTCCCATGCAGTGTGACACACAGACCTGAAATTCCTGGTGTGATGAGAGTGGAGTTTGCTGTCCTGAATTCGAAACGCAAGTCATTAAGCCTGGCCCCTGACCCTTCTTCAGGAGAGAAAAGAGAGATGGGAGACTTAAAATCTGGGGATAAAAAGAGGGTCCTTCCCACATGGATGACAGCCCAGGAGGCCGAGAAGAGAAAGGTGGCAGTGAAGACCCCCAAGGGGAGGAGACCGGCAGCTCAGGGGGCTGCCGCAGCAAGGTGGGACAACTTCCGGCTGGCGTTCCCGAGAAATCAGGAGAAGGGAGAGGGCTTGGGGGCATCACAGTTGCTGGGGCTGAGCCTTCCGGTGCTGGTGGAGCAGGGAGGTGGGTGGGTATTTCAGCCTGGCAGAAACCTCTTCAGCTCGCAGGTGCACGGTCTGGGGGGGTGAAGTGGGCCCTCCCCTCACAGGCCCCGGCTCTGCGGGTGCATCTCCCCAGCCAGGCCCTCAAGGTTCAGCTCCCAGGTGGTGCTCCCCTCTGGCGTGTACACGTTAGCCAAGTGCTCAGAGATGCCAGTTGTCCAAAATGCCACTTTCTTCATTTGCACCAAAAATTGTGACCCCCAGTGGTCAAGCTGAGTGGACCAGGGTCCAGTCTCCCGGGGGCGGATCTTCAGGGACAGACAGAGGAGCAGTCACTGGGCCGGTGTGATACAAGTGACTACAAGCTGTGGGGGCAGCTATTTGAATGGTGGTAGTTTGGGGGAGCCTTCAAGCTGCCAGGAAGGGGGGGTCCCTGCATTCTCCTAGATTGGGCACTACAGTGCCCCCTCCTTGGCTTTTCCTTTTCTGTGCTGTCCTAACTGACCCACATCCCTTCTGACTTACAGTCCTGTTCTGTGCTCATGGGTGTAGGTGGGCGTCAGTCACGTCTTGGCCTGATGATCTGTTTGATCAGCTGGTGTCGGTTGTGTGGGGGGCACTGGCTGTCAGGAACTGGCCATCATGCCCTCCTTCAGACTGGAAGGCGGCAGCGGGTGGGGAGGCCTAGGGACAGGACTCTTTCATGTTCTTCCCTCTCGTGAGACCTGAGACCCATGTGTCCCCATCCTAGCATTATGACTTCCTTTCAGACTTGCCACAGCGAGGACCGTGTACTGCATGAATGAAGCTGAAATGGTAGACGTCGCCCTGGGGATCCTGGTTGAGGTAAAGTCAACTGTGTCTCTTCTTACTCTTGGGACCAGAAACTGGACTGGGCCCTGGTGAGAGGCAATAAAAGAGACGTCCTGCGTTCTCAGGTGGCCTTGGGGACCCCTATCACCTGTCATCCCATTTCCCCCACCTGGCCCTTTTCTAGCACTTCTCTCAAGGTTGCGCTCCCCTTGGCCTCTCCCCGTGTGAGGTGGGACTTAATGTTTGGGGCTGGACACCTGCGGAGGGAGCAGCCGTGGGAAGGAGAGCCGCTGTGTCTGGGCTGACTGCTGGCGTGTGGAGGGCACGGGAAGCCTTGAACTACTTATGTTCTCTGCAGGGTCTCAGTTGGGTGAGGTGACTTCGTACCATTGTACTTCTCCTTAGCCCACAGCCACCCGCGTCTCCTGGCTTCTGAGGCAAATAGTAATTGTACCGCCTTAGTGTTGTGTAGTTGACGGGGTACTTTTGTAAGTTATTGTCTCTTTTAATCCTTGCCATCACCTGGTGACCATTATTTCAGATATTATCCCCATTTTACGGATAAAGAAGTTGAGGCCCAGGGATGTCTCCTTAGTTACACAGCCAATAAGTGACAGAGCTCATGCCCACATGCAAGTTTGTATCCCCTGCTCTTTCCATTCTGTCACCCCTGCCTTTCCAGATGTTTTTCCTGTTTTTCTCTTCCACTCTGGTATTCCTCAGGCCCCTGCCCACGTCTGTCCCACATTGGTCTTGACTTGTACGGGAGCTGTGGGGGCCCGGAGGGAGGGCGGCCGGAGGAGAGGCTCTGATGGGGGAGCGGGGCCTGACCCGGTCACACACTGGCTTCACAGTGGCGTCTGCCTCGCCGATGGATAAACCCGCACATTCACGTGGGAAATAACATAACGTCTGTTTTGCCTGTCATATCTCCTACTCCCGCAGGCCCGGAAACAGGAAAAGCCCTTGGAGTCTCCAACACTGGTGGGCGCTGATAAGCCAGAGCTGTCCCCAATCCGCTCAGCGTCGTCACCAGGATCTCCTGGGAGTAGAAGTGAGGATGAGGACATCGGGAAAGACGCCCTTCCTCCAGGCCTTAGCCCTCCTCAGGGGCCCCCGGGGTCTGACTCTGCGTGCAGCGGGAGCCCTGCGGACGATGAGGACATGTTAAAATACGTCAGGGAAATATTTTTCAGCTAAGGGACAGACTCCCCAAGACTCTTACACAGGCCGCTGGAGGAAGCTGGCTTTGCCTCCCGGCCCGGGACCTGCCCAAGGATGCCGACGCCGCCCGGCCCTCCCCTCCCTGCGCTGGCAGATGCACCGCGGAGGGGAAGCCCAGGAGGCTCTGGGCCTTGGGACCTGTCACGCCGAGTGTGTGGAAAGGAGGAGCCAAGATGAGCTTCTGTTAGAATTTCTCTCTGCACTGAGCATCCTCTGCTCGGAGGGTCTGACTTTATTCACTTCCCAGGTTCAGGGAAAGGTGGACATGGGGGTCACACTTATTGGAACCAAAGAGTCAACTTAGTAACTTTGAAAGAAGAAAGAGTACGGCCGCAAAGTTCCCGGGAAGCCTGACCGTTTCGTCAGCGTGATCTCTCCCTGCAGAGGAAGCTTGTTCTGAACCGGGTTCCCCTCACCTGTGCAGCCCGGGAGGCAGGTGTCCCGCCCGCGGTGCCCTGCTCGGCCTGGGCTCCGGACGGGAAGGCCTCTGCCCGCCGCACTGCCGCCTTCTTCCCCTCGGGCGGCTCAGCCTCGGCCCCGGGGCAGTTGTGAAGCAAGAGTGGCCCGGGAGTCCTCAGGAGGCGGCGGACCAGATCCCGCCGGAGTCAGCATTTCTGTCTCTGTTCGGGGTGGCTCCGGACAGGCGTGGAATGGGGCTGTCGTTCGCTGTCGGGTTTTCGGCTGTGCAGGTGCGGAGAAATACAGTCCCCCGAGGCGAAGGTTGTGCTTGTATCCTTGGTGCAGTTGCGGTGGAGGAGGGAAGAGGGAGGTGCAGCCTCTGTCCGTCCGTCCGGGGTGCGGCTCCCTGCGCCTTCCTCTCCTGCCCTGGGATCTGGCGCGTTCTGTTCCCGACTCCCAGGGCACGTGCGAGGAATGATTTGCCCACTGCCGCCCCGTGGCATCTGACTCAGGTCCAGGAGCCTTTCCAGGAGAGCCCTCAAAGCCCCCGAGGCTTCTGTTTGTGCCCACGGGTTCTGTCTGCGGTGAGTCCCTCAAGGGGTCCCTCCTGGGCCTTCGGGAGCGGTATTGGGAGAAGGGCTCCGCACGTCACACCCCGGAGCTTGCTAACCAGCGCCCCATGGGACACTGAGGCACGCTCTCTCTCTCATAATGTTCCCCGTTTGTTGACATAAACCTTTCCTGGGTTCTAGTCTGATATCTGGCCAATTACCCTGGCAATCAGGCCTCATGAGGGCAATTCTCTCCCTGTTCTCCTGAGGACAAGGTACGAATGGCTTGCTCAGATCAGTGTGTTAGAGCAGGAGTTCTCTGGACAAGGAGCTACGTGGTCTGGGGGTGTCCTTGGGAACCTCAGAAATCCCACAGGAAGGACAACCCTGCACAAAGGTTGTCCCACCATTGCTGCCTCCTGGCCTTCTGGACACTGGGTACTCCCCTTTCTCTGGGGTGGGGCCCATTTGCTAGGGCTTGAGATCAGCATTCCCTATGAACCAGGCTGAGAAGACACACTAGCCCCTCAATTTTCTGGCACCTTCTCTGAGCATGGTTCAAACTGAACTCTTGCAATCATACAAGCCTTTAGATAGAACTAGAAGCTGTCCAGCTTGCTCTTGTCCTCCCCCCTCTGAGAGAACATGACTGTGGCCATAAGCAAGAGGACAAGTAAGGCCAGGGCAGTGCCCAGAGCTAAAAACCCAGGCCCCAGGAGGGAGAGCCTGAGCCACTTCCAGGTGTAGGTGAGGAAGAGGCCCAGGCCACCAGCCAGCAGCAGAGAGGACATGGCCAGGAAGCCCACCACCAGCTGCCACTCTCCCTCGCTGCCGTTGCGCCGGGCCAGGAAGAGAGGCAGGGGGACAAAGAGCGCGAGGACCAGGGCCCCGTACACACCCAGCCTGGCCAGGGCCAGGCCGACCCGCGGCACGCCCAGGGCCTCCAGCTCAGGGAACTGGTGGCACTGCAGGGAGCTAGTGCCCTCGTCCCACAGGCAGAAGTTGTAGAAGCCGATTCTGAGGTTGGGCCAGTCCGCGAGGTTGCCGGCCTTCCAGAGCAGAGCGTAGAACAGCAGGGAGATGACCACCGCCGCGACGGCCAGGAGGCCCAGGAACAGCAGCTGCTCACTCCGCCTTGGCCCAGGGACGGTCATTTTCTCCTGCCCTTCGCGCGGCCGCCTTCCTGGGACCTGAGGGAAGTCACATCCGTCAGGGCCCAGTCTCCCTCCCGGCGTCCTCACAAGCTCACGTTCTCCCTTCTGGAATTCCGTAAACACCTATGGCAACCTTCCTTCCAACCCCAGTGGAAGAAGAAGTTGGAGGGAACCTCCAGGCAGGACCCACTCGGTGAGTCCTCAGCGGCCTCCCTGGGCCGAGCTCAGGGGAAGCCCCTTCCCCCACCCCGGGCAGCTGGGAGGGCCTGACATGGGCTCACTGAGGCCCTCTGAACAGGGGCTTGGCTGCACTTCCGACACCACAAACCACTGGAAACGTCTGTGAGGGGGTTTCTCAGATCCTGACGAGGGAGGGCTTGGCGGGGGTGAAGGAGAAGCCAACAGGTCCTTGGGGCCCTGAAGAGGGGCACAGTGCTACAGGCACAGGGATCCACGGGTCTCAGGGCAACAGCGGCACCACCGGGAGCTGGAAGAACCACCACCAGTGGGACCCCGACCAGAGCAATCAGAACTTCTGTGGCTGGGGCCAGGCACTGATTGTTCTGGAAGCTCTACAGCGTGCCCTCATGTGAGCTGGGGTTGAAGAGCCCTGCTCGATGTCCTGTCCGGTGAGCCCACCAGCCCTGCGCTGGGAGTCCGGACGCGTGAAGACAAGAGGCCACCTGGTAATGCAATCACACAGTCCTACTCCCTACTTTAGACACTTTCTAAAGTGTCTACCGTTTTTTCCTGACAACAGTAATTCTAGAAATCTTGGAAAATAATTTTTAAAAAGAAAAAATATAAAAAATAGCCTTTTATCTCACCACATACATAGAAGCACTGTTAATTTTCTACCAATATTTTGTTTCCTATGTGCTGGTATATTTTTAAAATAATCATACGGTTGACCATAATGATCTTCTCACTGGATACTGTGAACCTGTTTTCAAAGCTGTTAAGTAGTTCTCAAAACCATGACTAATGGCTGCGTATTAGCTCCTGTCATAGATTTATCAGTGCCCCTGTCAGACAACTTGTTTCCGTTTTTCACTGTTACAAGTGACAGTCAGGGAAGCTGCTTGTAGGATTCTGGTTTTTCCTTAGGCTAGATCTCTAAGAGTACGGTCCCTGCGTCAAAGGCAGCAATATTTTTTAGTGATTTTATTGCCCAGCTGACCTGCAGAAGACTTAAATGCAATATACACCTTCCTCTTCGTGTTTTGAAAAATCTTTTCAAACCGTGTTTACCTCAAAGGACCCCTCCAAATTGGCCTCTACAGCAGTCGTCTGCATACAATACCTTTGTGTTTGCAAACACCGGAATGACGGCCCAGAGCTCTGGAACTCAATGCTGCCGGCCTTAGAAGACACCAGGTGCTGGGGACAAACCAGAGTGACATCCAGTGCCAGGGACACTGGTGTAGCCGGAGGGTAGCGTCTGGAGGGTCCCCGGGGAGGAGCAGCCCCTCCCTCTTTCCCACAGCTGACTGGAAGGAAGGGGTGTCTGACCACATCCCTTATTTGTTTTGCAAGAACAGAAAGTGCCCAGAGGGAGAGAAAGGACACGTACTTGGGAACAGGATATGGGGCCGGCCTGAGGGAGGGGGGACTGTCCTCGTGTCCCTGGGCCACTGCACCAGACACCACAGACTGGGCAGCTTAGAAACAGCAGACTCGGCTCTGGAGGCTGGGACGTCCGAGAGGTAGGTACTGGCTGATTGATGGCTGGTCAGCCCACCTCCTGGTTCATAGACGGACATCTTTGGCTATGTCCTCACAGGACGGAAGGGACAAGAGAGCTCTCTGGGGTCTCTTGATTTTCTTCGGGGGGCTCTTCCACGAGGGCTCTGCTGTGAATCTAATCACCTCCCAGAAGGCCTCACCTCCTGATACCATCACTCCGAGCTTAGGCTCCAACATGTGAATCTGGAAGGTCACAATCATTCACTCTAGCAGGTGGCTGCCTTCAGAGGACAAACACGGAGAATAAAGATTTATCAGCAACTCCTTTGGCAGAGAGCGGGGGGGGGGGGGGGGGGGGCGGCCGCCGGGGGGGGGGGGCGGGCCCCGCAGAAAAAG